>NC_042620.1:354338387-354526865 GCF_901001135.1 Rhinatrema bivittatum | reverse complement strand
AACCCACCAGTAAGTCGCGAACTCTATGCACTTTTGTTTTGCTTTTAGTATATTGTGTCACTTTTATTTTGATGTTTTGCATTTTACCTTATTTATTGAGTTATTAATGGTACTTTTAGATATGTTTTACGCTATGTTTTTTAAGCTATAAGTTGATATTAACCATTTTATTATTTTATATTTTATTTTTTATTGTATTTTCTGCTCTTATTGATTGTACACCATTGTGATGGTTTTATTACTGATATGACAGTTTAAAAAAACCAAATAAACCATAAACCATCAGTTCGTGGTGGTGTTGCAGTCTAGCTTAGTAGTTTTGGGGTTAGATGTGAGTCGTTTTGGCACTCACTCATTCGTAATTGGTGCAGTGACTTCGGCAGCCAGGTCTGGTTTAACAGGGGGGAGATGATACAGAGGATTGGTAGATGGTGGTTGGATGTGTTTGAAGGTTACATCCAACCAGCACAATCTGATAAATGAGCATGCTATTAACTGTTCTTTTTTTGCAGGTTCTACATACTCGGGGCATGAAGTGTGGATTAGTGGACACTCTTTATCATTTGGGCCTTCTGGCATGCATGTGGCCACCCATAAGGGGCTCATTTCAACATTTCAAAAAGTGATAGTTTGATGGATGGGTCGCAGGGGTATGGTATGAAATTAACTCATTCCTTGTTTGAGATGAGGTTTTGAATGTTTCGAGCAGCCAAGAGTACTGATTGTTCATTTAGTGGGGAATGACTGGGGAAAAAAATGTCTGGATGTAAATTTATTAGCATGGTCAGGAAAGATTTGATGTTTATATCAATCTTCTTTCCGACTGCTATAATTTGCTGGTCGTGAGGCCTTCTACAATGAATAAAGTAATTTGGTGTAGGTGTAGGGCAAAGGACAATCAACAGATTTGTTCATGGCTAAGATGGGTAGGAGGTCATCAAATCCGACAAGATTGTTCTTGGGATTTGGGGTCTGGGTTGTTCTGGCAGGATGGTGTTTATTTGTCCTTTATTGCCTGGACTTGTTTTTGAATTAATTTCAGGAGGCCTTAGAAGAATTGTTGTACTGAGAATCAAGGGCTGCATCTTTGGGGGGGGGGGGGGTGTCACAGGTTTTTTCAAATTTGCACCTGTGGCAGGTGGCCTGAGCCTGTTTAAGGTTTCAGTATTATGCTGATTGGTCGGCCAACCTGATGGGTGTCAGGTTTGAATACCTTGGTGAAGCAACTGGGTGCAGTTGTATCTGCGTGACTCCTTGCTGGGTGGAGGCAGGAGTCATGAGAATAATGTTATTGCTGGAACATGTAGGTCGGGTGACCTGATGTTGAGCATCCTGCTGGTAGGTGGCGGATGGTTGCTGATGAGTTCCAAAGGGGGGGGGGGGGGGTATCTGGGCTCCGGCACTTTGGTGTTGTTCAATAAAGCTGCAGCCTTTTGATTCCAGTTTGTGGTCCTGTGTTTATTGTGTCGTTTGTGAAGGGCGAATGTGGAGGGAGGAGATAGTCCTGGTTGCCTACATTATGAAAGGGCAGGTGGGCCTCGTGCCCATATGCGCGTAGTAATGTGGCGGCAGCTCTCTCCCGGCATGAGCCGTTTTGGTCATGTTGCGGAGGAGGAGGTTCAGGGTAAGAATTGGGGTGACTGATTGTATCCAGTCCCTAGTTTAGGACCATTACTGGGTTCATATCTGAACATTTGACTCAGTGTGTTGATTGGCTCCCTTGGGCCTAGTCAGTATGGGAGTAGGTGGAGTCAGAGGTGGGCTCATCGAGGCAACAGAGTTTTCTACTTCACTCCGTTGCCTCCACTCGGTCACTCCCTCCCACCCGCCCTATTGTTCTAATTGTTGTATTGGGTTATTCTTTTGTCATAGCTTGAGTGGGGGCTGAGTGGCCCAAACCTGTTTAGGGTTTCAGTATTATGCTGATTGGTTGGCCAACCTGAAGGGTGTCAGGCCCGAATACCTCGGGGAAGCAACTGGGTGCAGTTGTCCCTGTGTAACTCCTTGCTGGGCAGTGGTGGGGGTCAATAGACTCGACACCTTGCTGGGTGGAGGCGGGGGTCATGAGAATAATGTTATTGTTGGAACATGTATGTCAGGTAACCTGGTGGTAATCATCCTGCTGGCAGGTGGTGGATGGTTGCTGATGAGTCCCAAAGTGTGTGGGGGGGGGGGGGGGGGGTACCTGGACTCGAGCACTTTGGTGTTGTTCAATAAAGCTAGGGCCTTATGATTCCAGTTTGTGGTCCTGTGTTCATTGTATCATTATTTGTGAAGGGCAAATGCAGAGGGAGGAGATAGTCCTCCCTCTGCATACGCCGTATGGCCGGCGCCATTTTCCGTACGGAAAAACGATTCGCGTGCAGGAAGTCGTTCCCGGACCCCCGCTGGACTTTTGGCAAGTCTTGTGGGGGTCAGGAGGCCCCCCCAAGCTGGCCAAAAGTCCCTGGGGGTCCAGCGGGGGTCCGGGAGCGATCTCCTACGCTCCTGACGTCGGGGGACAAAAAACATAATGGCGCCGGCGCTACCTTTGACCTGTCATATGACAAGGCAAAGGTAGCGCCAGCGCCATTTCTACAACGCACCGGAGGCCCGAGAGTAAAAGATCACACCGGGACCCTTCCTCTGGACCCCAGGTAAATTAAGGCATTTTGGGGGGGTTTGGGAGGGTGGGGGATTTATTTTAAAGGGTCGGGGTGGGTTTTAGGGTTGTTTTAGTGTGCCGGTTTTCCCGCCCTCCCCCTTCCCCCGATTTACGATTTTTTGACAATAAATCGGGGGAATTGTTATTGTATCACGGCTCTAACGATTTTTGACGATTTAAAATATATCGGACGATATTTTAAATCGTCAAAAAACAATTCACATCCCTATAATCAGTGGGAGGGCAGTGAGCATAACTGGGAAGTGGCAAGTGCTACCTATCCAGTTAAGTTAAACGTGGCCCAGAGCAGATCTAAAGTTAGCCAGATAAGCTTATTCAGCTAACTTTAATACTTATCCAGGAATATTCAGCAGCATTGCCATGCCATTGAATACCCCATGTAAGTTAGCTGGATAAGTCTTATTTGGCTAATTTACATAACCGGATATATTTTAATATTGGCCTTTCTTAAAATTGTCTCAGCACAATCCCCTTGATCATTTTTTATTTAAAAAAAATAGGAAGAGGGAGAATACTAGATGAGAATTGGCAAGTATTGAAGAGTTCAAATTAGGTTTCTTCATAAAAGGAAACACAAATGTTTGTTTCAAATGCATAGTGAGATAGCCTTGCTTAAGAGAGGTGCTTGTCAAGTGAATGAAGACAATATCCTCCCAGACATATTTCAACAGTATTACAGAGCAAGAGCTCAAGTGTCAATAAGAGTAATTTAATGATGTGATAACCCAAGTAATCTCTCCTGCAATATCTAGAGAAAATGCTTCCCACTTTTCAACCACATCCAGTAGCAAAGAATCAGGAAGGTTAATATCACTGGGGAAACATGGCACAATTTGCAAACTCATGAGATTTAAAGGAAGGCTGACAATCTATTTATATATTAGCTATTAGAGATTTGACAGCATGGAAAAGTTTGCGAGGGTGATCAACTGCATTTCAAATCCTGACAGAAAAATACAAACTCTTTGCTTTCACTGCTATTAACTTTTAGCTGTCAGAATTAGGAATGTGCAAACTGCATTCATTTAAAATGAAACTGCAAAACATGACAAGTAAGACTAATTTGATTCATTCAGGGGGCCCCAAACTGTATCAGGGGCTCCTCAAATGAAATAAACCTTATTTGTTTGTTTCATTGTAAACTAATGACTCAGGCCTAGTTCAGGCCCGAAGCCAGGGCCGTGCCTAGGGCATATGCCAAGGCCCAAAGCAGGGTTGAGCCCCGGCATCAGGACCTGACCTCCGGAGACAGGTCATGGTGTCGGGCTTCAGTCCGAATCAAGGCCCCAACATTGTAACCCAGCCTCCGGGTCAGATCACAGTGTTGGGCCTGGTTCTGGGCCGAGACTCCTTTGTCAGGACCCGCTCTCTGGGCCGGGTCGCGGTGTTGGACCTGGGTCATGGCATCGTGTTTGGGTTCTGGCCCCGGCCTAGGCAAAGGCCCCGGTGTCAGGAACCAGCCTCCGGGCCAGGTCATGGCATCAGGCCTGGGTCTAGGTCCCAGCCTGTGGGTCGGGTTGTGGCATCAAGCCTGGGTCCGGGCCGAGGTCTCGGCATTGGGACCCGGTCTCCAGACTGGGTCTCAGTATCCGGCCTGGGTCAGGTGCCTGGCTGAGACCAAGGCTCAGGCATCAAGACCCAGCCTCGGGGTTAGGCTGAAGCCTTGGCCTTAAGTAGGCTAAGGTCATGGTGACCTACTGTGCCCTCAGACTACGCAAGTCCAAAGCTTCAGCCTGGGCCTAGGATGAAACCAGTGGATTCTTACTGGGCCGGGTAAGTGGGGGCAAGCGGGATCCCAGCACCAGCATTTTTTCGGACGGGCAGGCGGGAGGCCCCAGAAGGCCTTGTTTTTATTTTTTTGGCTGATTTGGGGGGAGGTGGTGTTTGTTTTAATTGTTTGATTTTTTTTGTCAGAAATGAAAACAAATCAAACAATCCACAAACCAAAATTCATGGGAAAAAAAGACTCCTGAAAACAAACCGAAAATGAAAACAAATTTTCTCCTGCACATCCCTAGTCAGGATTAGCACTGAAATATATGTACACATAAGTTAGATGCATTGTAACAAACACAAAAAAAGGGGTTGAATTGGCAGAAGTTTGAAACTTGTAAGCATTAGCACTAATTGACAAGGCTTCAGCCCTGGCTATGGTACATTTGCATATCTTTCATATACACTTACAGTTATGAGCTTAAAAAAAATGTATCTATTATGGAGAGTATACCTCACATTTACTTACCTCATGCTTGGATCTGAAATGCCTGAACAGCTTTTACAGGCTGATGCAATTAAGTGCACGTAAAAACGTGCATCCAAACTGGGCACCAGTTTTTGAATGCACGCACATCAACCTCTCCTGGGCGAATGATGCAATATGTAAATGAGCGCTAAAACGGACATGCTAGGGATAATTTGTGTGTCCCTCATGCATTCTTGGCATCGGGCGTCCAGGACACATGGCTGTGTGAGGGTTACCAAACGGACACTCAATTTACAATCGTCTGTTTTATCCCGTGGCAGCAAATTTACTGGCACAATATACACATATGGGCAGATTTTTAAACCTAAGTACGCGACCTACATTTGTGCGCGGAACCCGGCGCGCACAAAACTACGCCCGATTTTATAACATGTGCGCGCAGCCGCGCGCCTGTTATAAAATCTGGGGTTGACGCGTGCAAGGGGGTGCACACTTGTGCACCTTGCACGCGCTGAGCCCTAGGGGAGCCCCAATGGCTTTCCCCGTTTCCTCTGAGGCCACTCTGAAATCGGAGAAGCCTCGGAGGGAACTTTCCTTTGGCTCCCCTCCCTTCCCCTATCTCACCCCCCCCCCCCAGCCCTACCTAAATCCCCCCCACCTTTATTTTGTAAATTACGCCTGCCTTTGGCAGGCGTGCACACCGGCCAGCTGCCAGCGTGTGATCCCCCGGCACGGCTGCTGTGCCGGAGGCCTTGGTCCTGCCCCCGCCCTGCCTCCACCCCTCCCCTTTCATAAAGCCCTGGGATATACGTGCGTCCCGGGGCTTTGTGTGCATTGCCGGGCCTATGCAAAATAGGCTTGGCGCACACAGGAGCGGTTACGTGCGTAAATTCTGAGGATTTACGCACGTAACCCTTTTAAAATCCACCCCATACAATATACATGGCAAGATGAGCATAGAGGAAGTGCTAACACCGCAACCGCCGGTGTTGAATTCCATGGGGCCGGTACATAAGGAGCTGCAGCACGGGCTTCCTCTTCTGCTATGGGAGTAGCAGTATAGTCTTCCGGCTTCTTCTGCCGCCAGTGGGATGGAGTCCACTGGCGGCCACTCGGACCTTCAGCTTCTTCCACCACTGGTTCAATTGCATGGTTTGAATACCGAGTGGCACCAGGCCTTGTGGCTAAAGCAGTATTCAACAGAGTATGGAGGCATATACAGCAGCTCAGGTCACTGGGAACTGATCGTACTGAGATATCTTCCAAGGTGGTTGAACAGTCCGGAAAAGTAACAAACTAGCATCAAAGCAAATTCTGCTATCCTCCAGTACCAATCCCTGAAAAATAAACTCATGGTGATGTTACCAGGGGCAGAGTTGGCTCAAATTCACTCTTGCGGGGGGGGGGGGGGGGGGGTGGAGAGGCTGAAGTAGTATATCCAGTGAGAAATGGAGGCAAACACAGCAGCTCTAGTCATTGTTTTGTCATTTGTATTTATTATTTTCTATAAGCTATGAATAAAGTTAAGTGTATATTAGGGGTGTGCATTCGGATTGACCGCATTAGTAAAACGCAACTCATATTTTTTTTTTACTTAAAAAATTGATTCGACATAAACGATCGGATTTCCCACATATCGAACATAGATATGTTCGATATGTGGGAAATTGCGATTGTTGAGCCAAAATAAAAATATAAACCCCCTCCCCCTCCTTAATCCCCCCCCCCCCCGACTTACCACAACTCCCTGGTGATGGAGCGAGGAGTGAGGACGCCATTTCTGCAATCCTTGGCGAGAAGCATGTGACGTCGGCGGCACGTCGAGTGACGCCGGCGTCACGTGATTCCCGGCTCGTTCGCGCCGGACGGCTCGTTCGGCCCAAAAAGAACTTTTGGCCAGCTTGGGGGGGCCTCCTGACCCCCTCAAGCTGGCCAAAAGTTCTTTTTGGGCCGAACGAGCCGTCCGGCGCGAACGAGCCGGGAATCACGTGGCGCCGCGTCACTCAGACGCGACGTCACGTGATTCCCGGCAAGTTCGCGCCAGCTTGAGGGGGTCAGGAGGCCCCCCCAAGCTGGCCAAAAGTTCTTTTTGGGCCGAACGAGCCGTCCGGCGCGAACTTGCCGGGAATCACGTGACGTCGCGTCTGAGTGACGCGGCGCCACGTGATTCCCGGCTCGTTCGCGCCGGACGGCTCGTTCGGCCCAAAAAGAACTTTTGGCCAGCTTGGGGGGGTCAGGAGGCCCCCCCAAGCTGGCCAAAAGTTCTTTTTGGGCCGAACGAGCCGTCCGGCGCGAACGAGCCGGGAATCACGTGACGCCGCGTCACTCGACGTGCCACCGACGTCACATGCTTCTCGCCAAGGATTGCAGAAATGACGTCCTCACTCCTCGCTCGATCACCAGGGAGTTGTGGTAAGTCTGGGGGGGGGATTAAGGAGGGTGAGGGGGTTTAATTTTTTTTTTTGCACATATGTACATATACCCAACTCATTGGATTTTTTTTATGTCCATATTGGCCGCAAGTGGGACCCCCTTTCGGACATAAAAAATATGAACATAAAATTTTGCTCTGCACATCCCTAGTGTATATGGCAAGGACTCTTGTTTGCTATCAGGTTGGCATGCCTCAAGCATTGTGGACCGCAGGACAGCACAGCTCTGTTGACCTGTCCTACACATTTCAGGATCCTCCTTGGGTTTCTCCACATGTTTTGCCTGTTGAAATTATCTGTTTAGTTACTTTTCCTTTAGTTTGATCTCTTCATTGCATTTACTTTTGGTGACAACTGTTGCCACGGGGCAAGCCAGGCTTTAGGTTCAGGTAACTGTAAAGAGGGCCACATTTTTAAGGCACCAAATACCTGAGTCATAATGACTCTGCTCCCAGTTGTCTTAGGACTGTGCTCTGGTGTCGCTGCAAAGGGGCACGACTATGGCACTCTGACTCTGACCCTGTTCTCAAGACTCGGGAGATGGGGAGGAGAGAACAGACTCTTAGCTTCTGCCTATTGGTGCCAAAATCTTAAATCTGGGCCTGTAGCTTCCCTTTCTGCACTGTTTAGTATACATCACAATCAATAGGGCTGAATTATGTTGGACGTGGTGAAGGGATAGGAGAAAGTAATAGTCTTTTCTTCCCTGCTGTTGAAACACTGCTAACATGCCCATGATGACTATGCTAAGGTAGACTATTCTGCATAAATACTTCTGTTCTTTCTCAGTTCTCCACATGGTTTCTAAAGTGATATTCATCTGTTGCTATAGCAGTTTCTTTTCTTTCTTTTTTTAGAAATACAGTTTAAAAAAAAATGAAGTATAGCATTATCCCTCATTGACATTTCCTCAGAAATGAAAACTAAAACAAGAAGCTGTCAGTGCCCAAGGTCAGCATTCATTACAGAGCTCATATGTAATAAGCTGTAACATAGCTAGCTCTTTGTTGCATTCCAAAGTGGGTTAATTTCACGGATTTATAAAGTCTGATTAGCTAAATTCCTGTTCTCATTCTCTCCTGCCTCTGACATGTCTCAAGTTAGAGCTGGAATGGATGGACTGGGTAGGAGTTGGGTTTCTTTCCTATAATCCTTCTCAACTGTGTCCCTACTATCGTCTTTCTGTAAATGGATCTTCATCTTCAACTATGCTTGTTTTCACAGAGCAGCACTAAAAGAGGCAAAACTAGTAATTCTTTGAAATTCTAATAAGAAGCTATTTCACGTCTTGCTTCTTTTGTTGATCTGGAAATTTCATCTTGCTCCTTTGGGCTTCTAGCTCATTCAGAACCAAGGTTGGGATCCAGTATCAGGGCCCTTTATTCACAACCACCTTGAGATTTTTCCTGTATTTTGTGCCTCCCCTCCTCCCTAATGTACCCAGTTTAGCCATTACAATGACAGTCCTGAGTCAGGAGCAATGTACCCTGGACAGCTTTCAGAACCCTGCATTCATGGGCCCTGACTCCTGCCAGTAGGTGTCCCCCTTGACCAAGGAACATAATGTTCTCCTTCTCCCCACCCAGGGCTGTGAACACTGCCTCTACAGCAGAGATCTGACTTGGGGGGACTGAACCAGGGACCTTTTCATGGCAGTGCACAGCTCTGCCACTGAGTCATGGGGGCAGCCCATGTCTTACGTATTTAATTAAAAATATGTCATGGCAGATGAAGCTATTTGTGATTCTCCATTAAATATAAAATGACTTTACTGTTTTTTCTTCTTTTCTCTCCTTTTCTAGATGAACATACCGCAGAAGTTGAATATTTATTTTTTTTGTTTGTTTATTCGAAACAATTTATAATGCAGGCACATTCAAAAAATGTTCATGATGGAGCATATGTGTTATATATGCAGTATATTTATCACACAGACAACTTTCATTATTTGTGGTATAGATGCACCATTATGCTTAAAGTGCAAGATATTTATATACCTAGTTACCATTTTGTTATTGTGCTTTCATGGTACCCAGCTGCTGGAAAGTAACTAACTACCTAATTTTTGCATGACCTTTATTTTCCCATCCGTGATCAATTGTTTGGATGAGCTTATCTTTTCCCCTGCAAACGATCTCTCTCTTTAGCATCTGTAGCATGTGCTAAGTTCACAGGTGAAATGTCTGGTCTTCTGGACACAAAAAAATTACTTATCTCCTTCTAGGAATTAACACATAGCTCCATGAATGGACATAGAGGCCCATGCACCAAAGACTGTCAAAAGTGTGTGTTGGTACAGGATATTCACTCAAAGTATTCACGTTAGTGAACATCATGTTGAAATGGTTTAACGGTGGCTAATACTGTGCATACTTTACTGCATTATCGGCTACAGTAACATTAGCCTGTCATTCCCCCACTCCCATCCCAGATGTAAAGGGCTGTCCACTGTCCATAGCCTGATGATCTCCCCTAAAATCCTTCAAGGGGCTCCATATCCCAGTGCCTCCTCCCATTTGATTCAAAGGGCTCTAAGGCTTGAGAAGCTCCTTCCCATCCCTGCCCAGCCCATTCCCTCTTTCACAAAGGTATCTGAGACCACACACACACACTCTCTTGTTTTTCTGGCTATGAAGAGGATAGCAATGCTGGTTGACTTGGCACTCTCTTTTGACACATAGCGGAGTATTGAGCACCTTCAAAGATCTCTGGGGATCTAGGGGGAAAGGGCTGGGGTTTTTTCTTCACATGGGAGGTGGAGTCAGAGTAGGGATATTAGCAGGCTGCCAATCACCTCAGAAAACTAAATCCGGTGTGTGTAATTAACTTTTTGTGTTGCCAGAGAGGTTACCACAAATTGCATGTGTTATCATGATTTATGGCAGTGCATTTTAATATGAATGAGCTGGCTTTTTTAGGTGTTAATAGGAATGCACACATTTAATGCATGTTAATGTGTTAACACACTTTAGTAAATAGGCTTTTTGGGTTCTTCTGCCATTATATAATTGTAAGGCCCATTGCCATAACCCTAAAAAATGGTACGATCCTGTCACCCTTATGATGGAATGAAAAGGGACCTAGCACCCTAGGGAGTGTACTAGGATTCCAAAAAGAATTGAAGGAATTTCATCTGCAGGAGATTTGTTTGCTGACATTTTCTGGGATGCCCGAAGTATCAGGAACATCTGAATGAAAAAAAAGTTTTA
The DNA here is from genome assembly GCF_901001135.1 of Rhinatrema bivittatum. Lineage (NCBI taxonomy): Eukaryota > Metazoa > Chordata > Amphibia > Gymnophiona > Rhinatrematidae > Rhinatrema > Rhinatrema bivittatum. The sequence continues at coordinate 354,516,356 of NC_042620.1, read as the reverse complement.
TTGTTTATTGACACAGGATCCCACTGAGAGGATACAATGCCAATTACAGCAACTCAGAACCATCTGAGTTTTGACAACTAAGGAGAAGACGTATTTACTGGTTATGAATCCACGAAAAATCAACACTTTATTCATTTCCAGAAATACACAAGAGTCTAATAACACTACCTATTAGACCTATCACTAAATGGTGCTATATTAGAACCACCAGCAGTTTTCATACACTATTTTTTACAAAAGGTAGTGACACAGTCTACGCCTTACATAAAAGATACTGCTCATTTTTTGAACATTTTACAAGACTTACAGGTGGGGTCAAGAACAATTTGGTTGGTTACAATGAATATTCAATCATTGTTAATGCAGATCCCACAACAAGCAGCTGCAGAGGCAATAAGAACATAAGAACATAAGATCATGCCATACTGGGTCAGACCAAGGGTCCATCAAGCCCAGCATCCTGTTTCCAACAGTGGCCAATCCAGGCCAAAAGAACCTGGCAAGTACTCAAAAACTAACAGGTCAATACAGTAAAGTGCGGCTGCGGTTACCCTGCTTCTAACCCGCCTTCTACTCACAATTTGGCCGCGTTAGTCCAACCCGCGATTCACTATCCCCTTTAACCCATTCTTACCGCCTCTTTAAATCAACGAGTAACCCCTTCCGCCCGCGGCATGTATATGAGATGTAAACGATCGGATTAGCTATTCCCCCCATTCAGTAACGCACGCCCCGACTATCGCCTTTTTAACCTGCAGCTTAGCCGCATGTTTAACCTGCTAATTTACCGCCTACCCCTACCCCTGCGTTAGAGGCAGGGGTAAGGGTAAACGGCAAACTTTCCCCCAAAAGAAAACCTAAAATCCCCTCCTCCCGAAGCGACTCGACATGTAAAATATGTGAATAAGTGTAACCAACTTACTTTTTGTTTCTTTTTCAGCCCTTTCAGCCTTCTCTGCCGTCCTCTGGAGGGGGCAGCCGGCGGCGAAAGCAGCTTCCAGCGGCCCCCGCAGGCGAAGACAGACGAACGCACGCCCGTAGTGCACGGGCACTCAAGCCAATGAAAGCACATGGACGGGTGTGCTTGACGTACGCTGTGACGTCACGCACGCGTGTTCATGTGCTTTCATTGGCTTGAGCGCCCGGCAATTTGGGCGCTCTAGCCAGCAAAGCACATGACGTCACGGCGTACGCTTCGCTGCCAAGCGAAGCGTACGCCGTGACGTCATGCGCTTCGCTCGCTCTAGTCAGTGAAGTGTACGCCGTGACGTCATGCGCTTCGCTGGCTAGAGCGCCCAAATTGCCGGGCGCTCAAGCCAATGAAAGCACATGAATGTGCGTGCGTGACGTCACGGCGTACGTCAAGCACGCCCGTCCATGTGCTTTCATTGGCTTGAGCACCCGTGCACTATGGGCGTGCATTCGTCCGTCTTCGCCTGCGGGGGCCGCTGGAAGCCGCTTTCGCCGCCGGCTACCCCAGCCGGCTGCCCCCTCCGGAGGACGGCAAAGAAGGCTGAAAGGGCTGAAAAAGAAACAAAAAGTAAGTTGGTTACACTTATTCACATATTTTACATGTTGAGTCGCTTCGGGAGGAGGGGGTTTTAGGTTTTTAGGTTTTACATATTTTACATGTCGAGTCACTTCGGGAGGAGGGGATTTTAGGTTTTTAGGTTTTACATATTTTACATGTCGAGTCGCTTCGGGAGGAGGGGATTTTAGGTTTTTAGGTTTTCTTTGGTTAAAGTTGAGATCTACTTCCTGGTGCCTGTCATTTCAAATGTCATTTGAAATGACATTTGAAATGACAGGTACCAGCGCACCCAGGATACTGTATAGGTGCTGTATAAAGCGCCTATACAGTAAAATGGGTTGCGCGGGCCTAACGCTTCACGGACGCTTCTTGGACGCGGCTTGCATTTGCATGCGATTTTAATACAGTATCGAGCGGTAGGTGAGCCGGACTGTGCGTGCGGCAAACGGGGGTGCGCCCGGCACTAACGCAGCTCTTCCTATCGCTCCTTACTGTATCGGCCTGTAAGTCTATTCCATGTTACCGTTGCTAGTAAGAGCAGTGGCTATTTTCTAAGTCAACTTAATTAATAGCAGGTAATGGACTTCTCCTCCAAGAACTTATCCAATCCTTTTTTAAACACAGCTATACTAACTGAACTAACCACGTCCTCTGGCAACAAATTTCAGAGTTTAATTGTGCATTGAGTGAAGAAGAACTTTCTTTGATTAGTTTTAAATGTGCCACATGCTAACTTCATGGAGAGCCCCCTAGTCTTTCTATTATCTGAAAGACTAAATAACCGATTCACATCTACCCGTTCTAGACCTCTCATGATTTTAAACACATCTATCATATCCCCCCTCAGCCGTCTCTTCTCCAAGCTGAAAAGTCCTAACCTCTTTAGTCTTTCCTCATAGGGGAGTTGTTCCATTCCCCTTATCATTTTGGTCACCCTTCTCTGTACCTTCTCCATCACAATTATATCTTTTTTGAGATGCGGCGACCAGAATTGTACACGGTATTCAAGGTGGGGTCTCACCATGGAGCGATACAGAGGCATTATGACATTTTCTGTTTTATTCACCATTCCCTTCCTAATAATTCCCAACATTCTGTTTGCTTTTTTGACTGCCGCTGCACACTGAACCGACGATTTCAATGTGTTATCCACTATGACGCCTAGATCTCTTTCTTGGTTGGTAGCACCTAATATGGAACCTAACATTGTGTAACTATAGCATGGGTTATTTTTCTCTATATGCATCACCTTGCACTTATCACCATTAAATTTCATCTGCCATTTCGATGCCCAATGTTCTAGTCTCACAAGGTCTTCCTGCAATTTATCACAATCTGCTTGTGATTTAACTACTCTGAACAATTTTGTATCATCTACAAATTTGATTACCTCACTCGTCGTATTTCTTTCCAGATTAATTTCTTAACAAATTTGTTAAATTTGCTATCGCCTTCTCTGCAGTTATTCACTTGGTCCTCTTGACTTTTCCTCAATCTTATCCCGTTCCTTACGACTTCCTGTTCATTGTAACTTTAATTTTCCTTTCATCTTTCTAGTTTTTTGCTCCCTGGTTGTATGTGAACCGATGTGATATTCGATTGAATGTTGGTATATAAAAGTTATAAATAAATAAAATAAATAAATAAATAAATTATTTATAAATATATTGAAAAGTAAGTGTCCCAATACAGATCCCTGAGGCACTCCACTCCCACTCCCTTCCACTGAGAAAATTGTCCATTTAATCCTACTCTCTGTTTCCTGTCTTTTAGCCAGTTTGTAATCCAGGAAAGGACATCGCCATCTAAACCATGACTTTTTACTTTTCCTAGAAGCCTCTCATGAGGAGCTTTATCAAACGCCTTCTGAAAATCCAAGTACACTACATCTACCGGTTCACCTTTATCTACATGTTTATTAACTCCTTCAAAAAAGGGAAGCAGATTTGTGAGGCAAGACTTGCCCTGGGTAAAGCCATGCTGACTTTGTTCCATTAAACCATGTCTTTCTATATGTTCTGTGATTTTGATGCTTAGAACACTTTCCACTATTTTTCCTGGCACTGAAGTCAGGCTAACCGGTCTGTAGTTTCCCCGGAGTCCTTTTTAAATATTGGGGTTACATTAGCTATCCTCGTCTTCAGGTACAATGGATGATTTTAATGATAGGTTACATATTTTTACTATTAGGTCTGAAATTTCATTTTTTAGTTCCTTTAGAACCCTGGGGTATACCATCCGGTTCAGGTGATTTACTACTCTTCAGTTTATCAATCAGGCCTACCACATCTTCTAGGTTCACCGTGATTTGGTTCAGTCCATCTGAATCATTATCCATGAAAACCTTCTCCGGAACGGGTATCTCCTCAACATACTCTTTAGTAAACACAGAAGCAAAGAAATCATTTAATCTTTTCGCGATGGCCTTATCTTCTCAGAGTGCCCCTTTAACCAACTGACTCCCTCACAGGCTTTCTGCTTCGGATATATTTAAAAAAGCTTTTATTGTGAGTTTTTGCCTCTACGGCCAACTTCTTTTCAAATTCTCTCTTAGCCTGTCTTATCAATGTCTTACATTTAACTTGCCAGCGCTTATGCATTATCCTATTTTCTTCTATTGGATCCTTCTTCCAATTTTTGAATGGAGATCTTTTGGCTAAAATAGCTTCTTTCACCTCCCCTTTTAATCATGCTGGTAATCGTTTTGCCTTCTTTCCACCTTTTTTAATGTGTGGAATACATCTGGACTGTGCTTCTAGGATGTTATTTTTTAACAATGACCACACCTCTTGTACACTTTTTACCTTTGTAGCTGCTTCTTTCAGTTTTTTCTTACAATTTTTCTCATTTTATCAAAGTTTCCCTTTTGAAAGTTTAGCATGAGAGCCGTGGATTTGCTTACTGTTCCCCTTCCAGTCATTAATTCAAATTTGGTCATATTAGGATCACTTATTGCCAAGCGGCCCCACCACCATTACCTCTCTCACCAAATCCTGTCCTCCACTGAGAATTAGATCTAAAATTGCTCCCTCTCTTGTCAGTTCCTGGACCGACATTTATTCCATCCAGAAGCTAGCATCTTACTTCCTTTCTAAAGTGGAATCCATTATGGCACACTTCACAGCTCATTCTGGCTCCCCAAACCCATCAGCACCTAAAAACACCCTAATAGACTACACCAATCAAAGCTTACAATCACACCCACACTCAAAAAACCCAAACTCTTCACTATTGAAATTCGAAAACACATCTGCACTAGAAATTGAAAACACTCTCAAAAAAATCAAACCGGCCTATCACCCCTCAGACAACCTGCCCACCAACATACTACTCACGAGCCCGGCTACCACAGCCAAACACATCGCAAACATCCTGAACAAATCCATTACTCTAGGCCAAGTCCCAAAACAACTCAAGCATGCCATTATCAAACCCACTCTCAAAAAAACCAATTTGGATCCCAATGAACTAGCTAACTATCGCCCAGTATCAAACCTCCCATTCCTCTCCAAAATACTGGAAAAGATTATCAACAAACAACTCACCGAATACATTGATGAAAACAACATACTCTCCACATCCCAATATGGTTTTCGCAAACACCATAGCACAGAAACACTACTCATCACACTCTCAGAATCCATACTTAAAGCCATGGACAACGGACAATCCCACATACTTGCACTGTTAGACATCTCCGCGGCATTCGACACCGTCAATCACCTCACACTCATCAAACGCCTCATGGAAATTGGCATTGCTGGCACAGCCTTACTATGGTTCCAATCATACCTTAGCGACAGAAGCTACAGTGTAAAAATTGGTTGTAACAAATCCAACCCTGTCAAACTATCTCAAGGAGTACCACAGGGTTCATCCCTCTCTTCAACACTCTTTAATATATACCTCCTCCCCCTATGCCATCTCCTCTCTAAACTGGGTATCCAGCACTTTATATTAGAGATGTGGTTCGTTTTTCGCCCTATTTAGGAAATTTAACGAAATTTCCTAATTCGTTTCTGTTTCGGAGTATCCGAAACACGACATAAACGCCGTTATTTCGGAGCCCCCGAAACCGGAAACGAAATTTTCCCCGCAATTCGGGGGAAAATTCGTTTTCGGGTTTGCCTGGGGAGAGGGGCAAAAATTATTTTTTTTTATTAAAAACCACCCCAAATTTAAATTAATTATAATACACCACCCCCCGATCCCTCCCCAAGACTTACGAAGATCCCTGGTGGTCCAGCGGAGTCCCGGCGCCATTTTGGTTACTGGCAGCCGAAAACGAAATCGCTTTCGGACCCTTGCTGGACCCCCAGGGATTATTGGCAAGCCTTGGGGGGGTCAGGAGGGGGGGTCAGGAGGGGGGGTCAGGAGGGGGCTCCTGACCCCCCCAAGGCTTGCCAATAATCCCTGGGGGTCCAGCAAGGGTCCGAAAGCGATTTCGTTTTCGGCTGCCAGTAACCAAAATGGCGCCGATAGCCTTTGCCCATACTATGTCACAGAGGCTTTCGGCGCCATTGGTCAGCTCCTGTCACATGATAGGAGCACAAGATGGCGCCGATGGCCATGTGACAGGGGCTGACCAATAGCGCCGAAAGCCCCTGTGACATGGTCGTTCGGGCTATTCGGCACCATTTTGGCGCGCGGCTTGCACTGGCACGAACTAGGGCACGGAGGGCATGGCAAATGGAAGCCGGGACTCCGCTGGACCACCAGGGATCTTCGTAAGTCTTGGGGAGGGATCGGGATGGGGGGGGGTTGTTATATATGTACGAAAATGCTTAAAATTGTTTTTAAATGCTTGGGGTGGTTTTTTTTTTTCGCTTCGTTACCGATTCGTTTTTCGGTCCGGTTTCGGGTTTCTCGTTTCGTTTTCGGGCAAACGAACCGAAAACGATTTTGGTTACTGGCAGCCGAAAACGAAATCGCTTTCGGACCCTTGCTGGACCCCCAGGGATTATTGGCAAGCCTTGGGGGGTCAGGAGGGGGCACCTGACCCCCCCAAGGCTTGCCAATAATCCCTGGGGGTCCAGCAAGGGTCCGAAAGCGATTTCGTTTTCGGCTGCCAGTAACCAAAATGGCGCCGATAGCCTTTGCCCATACTATGTCACAGAGGCTTTCGGCGCCATTGGTCAGCCGGGACTCCGCTGGACCACCAGGGATCTTCGTAAGTCTTGGGGAGGGATCGGGATGGGGGGGGGGTTGTTATATATGTACGAAAATGCTTAAAATTGTTTTTAAATGCTTGGGGTGGTTTTTTTTTTTTCGCTTCGTTTCCGGTTCGTTTTTCGGTCCGGTTTCGGGTTTCTCGTTTTGTTTTCGGGCAAACGAACCGAAAACGATTTTGGTTACTGGCAGCCGAAAACGAAATCGCTTTCGGACCCTTGCTGGACCCCCAGGGATTATTGGCAAGCCTTGGGGGGGTCAGGAGGGGGGGTCAGGAGGGGGCTCCTGACCCCCCCAAGGCTTGCCAATAATCCCTGGGGGTCCAGCAAGGGTCCGAAAGCGATTTCGTTTTCGGCTGCCAGTAACCAAAATGGCGCCGATAGCCTTTGCCCATACTATGTCACAGAGGCTTTCGGCGCCATTGGTCAGCTCCTGTCACATGATAGGAGCACAAGATGGCGCCGATGGCCATGTGACAGGGGCTGACCAATAGCGCCGAAAGCCCCTGTGACATGGTCGTTCGGGCTATTCGGCACCATTTTGGCGCGCGGCTTGCACTGGCACGAACTAGGGCACGGAGGGCATGGCAAATGGAAGCCGGGACTCCGCTGGACCACCAGGGATCTTCGTAAGTCTTGGGGAGGGATCGGGATGGGGGGGGGGTTGTTATATATGTACGAAAATGCTTAAAATTGTTTTTAAATGCTTGGGGTGGTTTTTTTTTTTCGCTTCGTTACCGATTCGTTTTTCGGTCCGGTTTCGGGTTTCTCGTTTCGTTTTCGGGCAAACGAACCGAAAACGAAACGAGAAGACCCGAATTATACCACGAAGTATTCGAACCGAAAAACGACCCGGTAGAAAAAAACGAAGCACATCTCTACTTTATATATGCTGACGACGTGCAGATACTCATTCCTATTAATGATTCCATTACAAATGCAATGAAGATCTGGAACTCTGCTCTATCTGAGATAAATAAACTACTCTCCGATAATTTCCTTGCACTCAATACTAACAGAACTACTCATTCTTTCTCCTCCTAACAACCCCTCACGCAGTCTCCCCCCCACCCCCCCCACTCCCCAGCTGCCCTCCTACCCTACAAGTCCGCAACCTTGGAATTATGATAGATAACCAATTTAACCTCAAAAAATTCATTTCGGCCACTATAAAAAGCGGATTCTTCAAACTCCACACCTTGAAGAGAATCAAACCTCTTCTTCACTCCTCTGACTTCCGCACAGTACTGCAAGCTATGATCCTGTCCAAACTTGATTATTGCAATGCTATCCTCCTAGGCTTACCAAAAAGTACTCTACAACCGCTACAGTTATTACAAAATGCTGCTGCACGCATCCTTACCAATACTCACCGTCATGACCACATCACTCCCGTCCTCCAATCATTACACTGGCTCCCTGTAACCTCCAGGATAGTATATAAAGTACTCACGCTCATACACAAAGCCATTCATAACCATGACATGCAATGGTTCCCAGAACATCTCCTGCTTCACACTCCGACCAGACCCACAAGAACGCCTCACCAGGCCAAACTCCAGACTCCCTCTCCTAAGCTCATGAAACACACCACCTTCAGAGAGCGATCATTCATCATTGCAGGCACTGCCCACTGGAATAAAATGCCTTCCCAACTACGCCAGGAACCTTGCCACAAAAAATTCAAGCACAATCTTAAAACATGGCTGTTCAAACTAGCGTACCCGGACTAACGAATTGACTCCCTCCAAAGATGTGACATGACCTCCCGACTGACCCTTGCCCTTTCTACTTACTCTCCCCTCCTTCCACCCACTCTCCCCTCCTTCCACCCACTGTGAATATACTCCCCCCTTCCCCTCCCCTATTACTTTCCCCTGCTAATTAATCTGATTGCATTGATGAATGCCCTTGTAAAAACTAACATGTACATATGTATATAATTCTCGTATTATCTACTCCTGTCCTTGTTTACCCCCTCCCTGTTAAAAAATGTTATTATTGTAAAGCTTGTTGCTCAGTTATGTTACATTGTGAACCGAGGTGATGTTTTGCAAACGTGCCTCGGTATATAAAAAACCCGTAAATAAATAAATAAATAAATCTCTAGCATGTACCGATGATACATTTACTCAGTCAATATTGGGGTAATTGAAGTCTCCCATTATTAGCACACTACCAATTTGGTTAGCTTCCCTAATTTCTCTTAACATTTCACTATCAGTCTCACCATCTTGACCAGGTGGACGGTAGTATACTCCTATCACTATAGTCTTCCCCGACACACAAGGGATTTCTACCCATAAAGATTCAATTGTGCATTTAGTCTCATGCAGGATGTTTATCCTGTTGGACTCCATGCCATCCCGGACATAAAATGCCCCACCGCCTCCCAGGTGCTCCTTTCTGTCATTGCGATATAATTTGTACCCAGGTATAGCACTGACCCATTGGTTGTCCTCCTTCCACCATGTCTCTGAGATGCCAATTAAGTCTATGTCATCATTCTCTGCTATACATTCTAATTCTCCAATCTTACTTCTTAGACTTTTGGCATTAGCATACAAACATTTCAAAGTTTGTTTTTATTTGTATTTTCATTCTGCTTTTTAATTGATAGGGATAACTTAGAATTTTTTAGCTCAGGTAAGTTTTTAATTACAGGCACTTAGACTACTTTTCTTATAATTGGAACCTCACTGTCAGGATGCCCTAATTCTAATGCATCATTAGTATCCTTTGAAGATGCCTCTCTCCGAACCATGCGCTGCTGAGCGACTGTCTGCTTTCCCCTTTGTTCTCGTTTAAAAGCAGCTCTATCTCCTTTTTAAAAGTTAGTGCCAGCAGTCTGGTTCCACCCTGGTTAAGGTGGAGCCCAACCCTTTGGAAGAGACTCCCCCTTCCCCAAAAGTTTCCCCAGTTCCTAACAAAACTGAATCCCTCTTCTTTGCACCATCGTCTCATCCACGCATTGAGACTCCGCAGCTCTGCCTGCCTCTGGTGACCTGCGCGTGGAACAGGGAACATTTCAGAGAATGCTACCCTGGGGGTTCTGGATTTAAGCTTTCTACCTAAGAGTCTAAATTTGGGTTCCAGAACCTCCCTCCCACATTTTCCTATGTCTTTGGTGCCCACATGTACTATGACAGACAGCTCCTCCCCAGCACTGTCTAAAATCCTATCTAGGTGACGCGTGAGGTCCACCACCTTTGCACCAGGTAGGCATGTTACCAGGCGATCCTCACGCCCACCAGCCACCCAGCTGTCTACATTCCTAATAATCAAATCACCAACTATGACGGCCAACCTAACCCTTCCCTCCTGGGCAATAGGCCTTGGGGAGATATCCTTGGTGCGAAAGGACAATGCATCACCTGGTGAGCAGGTCCTTGCTACAGGATCCTTTCCTGCTGCATCAAAACAATATCCAAGTCCACCTCCATTATTAGGGTCTGCAGATCTGAAATTGTATTGCTCAAAGTAATAGCATTTGTGCTCATTGCTTTCCAGGGTTTCTCACTCATATTGCTGTTCTTCATGGTCACATTCTCTACCCTTTTGTTTAAAAATGGACTACTCAACAGATTTTTGTTAATTTCTCCATTCATTTTCAGTATTTGTAGGGGGCAACATTCCACCTTCTTCTGCCACCCTCATCTTCCAATTTAAATGCCTTATGACTTTGTTAGGAATTCCGGCCGCAAGGGCCCGCAACTGGGTCCCCTCACCTGCACCAGCTGGAGGCCCAGCTTGGCCGCCGCTTACAGCCATAGACTCCACCCGTGGCCTGCTCTTGCGGCGCCCTGAACGCCGCCGACTCCAGCTCCTTGTGGTTGTCCCCCTAGGTGCGCATGCGCGCCGAGTCACAGGATTTAAAGGGCCACTGATGGGAAAGTTCCCCGCGGCCCAGGCTGATGATGTCAGGCTAGGTGGGTATTTAAACCCTGCCTCTCTGCTCCCAATTCACCTCAGCAATGGGTCCTGTTCTCCTGAAGAGTGTGAGTTGTCTCTGTTCCTGACTCTTGCGTTCCTAACTCTGCCTTGCTTTGTTCCTGATCCCCGGCTCCAGCATTCCTGTTCCTTGCTTCCAGTTCCTGCCTTGCTCCTTGTGCCCTGGATTGCTTTCTCAGTTCTGATTCCTTGCCTGGTTCTTGATTCGGCTTGATTTCTGCCTGCCCTGACTCCTTGCCTGGTACTTCACACTGCTTGATCGCTGCCTGCCTCTACATCTGGACCCCTCTGATGCCACCTCTCTTTGCCTATTGGTTCCACGCCCGGGAAGACCCGTGCCTGCCAGCCCCAGTACCCAAGGGGTACTGCGGGCTGGCAGGCAGGCAGGCTGCGGGCAGGCTGCGGGCAGGCTGCGGGCAGGCAGGCAGGCTGGCAGGCACCTTTACCAGCCCTCATTCCTGCGGGGAATGAGGGCTGGTAAAGGTGAAGCTCCTGTTGAGCCTTCCCCCTCAGTACCACCACACCAATGACGAGGATCTCCAGGGGCCACCCCCTAGAGGTAGCAACAACCTCGTCTCGGCTCAAGGGTCCACTTTTCTAACAGATTGCTGAGGCCAAGGACCTGGCGGACCTGTTCGGTCTACAGGCCATTCCTGGCCTAGCCCTGCGACTGCAGTAGCAACAGCAGTGTTTGGATGTGCTAGCTGCCACCGTGGAATGCCTGGCGAATAGACTGGACTCCACCCCGTCTTCCAGTCCCCAGATGACTCCAGTTCCTGTACACACGGTTCCTGCAGCGGACTTCCATCTGTCGGCGCCACCCCACTATGCAGGAGATCCCCGGCAGTGTTGTGGCTTCTTAAACCACTGTTTCATACACTTTTCCTTACAGCTGGTCCAGTTCCCCCACGACGGAATCAAAACAACCTTTATCCTGTCGCTCCTGGATGGCAAGGCGCTCGCATAGGCTTCCCCCCTCTTGGAACGAGGCGATTTCTTGCTCCAGGACATCCCTCACTTCGTCCAAGTGTTCAGGCAGGTCTTTGATGAGCCTGGAAGACAGTCTAAAGCCACTTCCAAGCTCCTGGACTTATGACAGGAGTTACGCCCCCTGATGGAATACTCAGTAGAGTTCCGCACCCTAGCATTTGAGCTGGGATAGCAGGAGGACAGCCAATGGAGTATCTTTCTGGAAAGGTTGTCTTCCAGAATTAAGAATGAGCTGGCTGCCTCCAGCTCCCTGAGGATTTGGAGGCTCTGATTGACTTTGCTGGTCGGGTTGACATAAGACTGCAGCAATGCCTCCGAGAATTGCGCCCCTCCCGCAGGCCAGTGGTGGTAGCTCCGTCCTTTTCGCAGCCCATAATGCTGCCTACCATGGTTTCTCCCAAGACATCTCTCATGGAGGAACCCATGCAGCTGGGGCGGAGCCGTTTGACCCCTGAAGAGAGGCTGCGATGGCGCAACTTAGGCTTATGCCTGTACTGTGCTGGTATAGGCCACTTGTTGGCCCAGTGCCCTGAGATGCCGGGAAACACCGGAGCCTAGGAGTCAGCATGGAGATGACCCTGGGCTGCACCAAGTCTGCTCCTCAATGTATTGTTCCAATGACCTTCCATCACACCCACGGGGACTTCACTACACACACCCTGATTGATTCTGGCGCCGGAGGGAATTTTATCTTGGTGGATCTTGATACATATATGAGTCTGCCCACACTACTCAGAGAGCCACCATTGACTAATTCTTCCATCCGTGGAGACCCTCTTCCTGGGAGGATCAGCCACATCACCGCTCCGGTGAGAATCCACACCGGGGTGCTTCACGAAGAGAAGCTCACCTTCTTCATCCTGGAAAAGACAATCCACCCAATAGTCTTGGGCCTTCTCTGGCTCCAGAAGCACACCCCTCGCATTGACTGGCGGACGCTACATATAGCCTCCTGGGGTCCACAGTGCCATGCTTCCTGCCTCCAAGAGGTGTCTCGCCCTTGTTTTCTCATAGCCACTACCCCACTTACCTTTTCTCTGCAGAACGCTGATTTTGTGGATGTTTTTTCCAAGGAGAAAGCCGAGACACTCCCTGAATATCGCCCCTTTGACTGTGCGATTGACCTCCTTCCAGGTACCATGCCCCCTCGGGGTTGAGTATACCCTCTATCACTACCAGAGACCCAAACCATGTCCAAGTATGTTCAGGAGAACCTTGACAGGGGCTTCATCAGGCCGTCCACATTCCCGGAGGGAGCTGGCATCTTTTTCATGGCAAAAAGGATGGATCTTTGCAGCCCTGTATCAACTACAGTGGTCTGAACACCATCACCAGGAGAGACCGGTATCCACTGCTGCTCATCCCCAAGCTCCTGGATCATCTACAGGGGGCCAAACCTTTCATGAAATTGGACCTCCGAGGGGCGTATAACCTTGTGCGCATAAAGCCAGGTGACGAATGGAAGACCGCCTTTAATACAAGAGACGGCCATTATGAGTACTTAGTGATGCCCTTCGGTCTTTGTAATGCTCCAGCTGTGTTCCAGCTGGAGCATTACAAAGACCAGCATTACAGCTGGTATTACAGCATTACAAAGACCAGCATTACAAAGACCAGCCTTATAAATGAGGTCTTCCGGAACATGCTCCACTCCTATGTCATCGTGTACCTTGATGACGTATTGAAATTCACCAAGGATCTCGTTTCCAATCGCAAGGAGGTCAGACAGGTGTTTCAATGCTTACGGGACCACAAGTTGTTCGCCAAGGTAGAAAAATGCCTGTTCAAACAGGAGGCACTTTCCTTCCTGGGCTTCATTGTCTCATCCACAGGATTTCACATGGACCCTGAAAAGGTTTCTAGCATCACGAATTGGCCCCAACCTACAGGAGCCTGGGCCCTCCACCATTTCCTTGCGTTTGCCAACTTCTATAGGCATTTCATCCCGCAATACTCCCAGCTGATAGAACCCCTTACTGCCCTCACTGTTGTGACCATGACCTACAGGTCCTGAGACGGGCGCGGCCGCTAGCTCATGAGAGAGCGTGAGCCCCTGAACCATGGCACGACTCAGAGAGGAACCCCGAGCCACACAGTGGGAGGTGAGCTGATGCAGGCACGGGTGGAGCAGGAACAAAGCAGGACTGGGACTAAAGCAAGGAACTTGGAACAGGCACCAAGCAGGATCAAAACTCTCCTGGACCTACGTGCACCAAGGAGACCCAGCAATGCAATGCTGGTCTCAGGAGTAGCCCTCTGGCCACTCAAAAGCCCTTTCAGACCCAACGCTTGGGAACGACGAGTGTGCAAGGCCAGATGGAGGATGAGGGAAGGAACAAGACGAAGACTTGGAACTTCGAAGGACTGAGACGAAGATTCAGGTTACTCGGAAGACTCAGACGAAAACTCAGGTTACTCAGATGACTCAAAGACTTGGAACTTGGAAGGACTCAGACAAGGACTCAGGTTACTCGGAAGACTCAGACGAAGACTTGGAACTTGGAAGGAGTCAGACAAGGATTCAGGTTACTCAGAAGACTCGGACAAGGATTCAGGTTACTCAGAAGATCTCAGGCAAGGTTTTATGTCTCAGGCAAAAGTACTGGGCGAGAACTGCATTGCTCGCAGCACACCCTACACAGCTTCCCATGACTGCTCAAGGACCACGCTGAGCATGAAGTAGTCTCCAGGCAAAGTAGTGGAACATGAAACTGGAACATGTCGAAGATTCAGTAGAGGCCTGCACTGAGGCATCCCCTACACAGCTGCCTGTGGCTGGTCGCGGGTTTGCTGAAGCGAAGCAGGTTCTGGCAGAGTCTTGGACATGGCTGGAAGCAGGCAAGGAACTCTGAAGATGGGACAGGATTCAAGACTCAGTATTCAAGAATCAGGATTCAAAACTCGGAACTTGGAACTTGGAACTCAGAACATTAAAAACAAGGGTCTTCCGGAGACTTGTGCTGCAGACAAGAAGGCCTTGTACCACAAAGCGCCCTACACAGCCCCCCATGGGCTGGACACGGACCATGACAGTGGCACGCCAGGAAAGGCGGACACAGGAAACTGGGAACTGGTTGCAGAGGCGAAGATGAAGGCATCAGGACCAAGACATCAGGAACACAGAACATCTGGAACATCAGGACTCTGAAACAGAACTACTAGACATCAGGACCAAGGAACATCAGGAGATACAACAGGCGATGAAGGAGCTCCAACTAAGGATGAGACCAGGAACATCAGGACGAGGAGACCAGGAACACAGAACAAAGAGCCATCAAGACAGGTGAAGACCATGGAGGACCTGGACTGGCACAGAAGAACATGGACAACCATGGAGTCCAATCCGAAGGCCCTGAGGAACAGGAACTGAGCCCTTTTATAGGGCTGAAACAGGAAGTTGAAGAATGAAGACTTCCGGTGGGGCCGAGGGCTTTTCCCACAGCTGGCCCTTTAAATTAATTGAAGAGGCGGGTGCTGGCACCTAGAGGAAGGCCCAGGGAGGAAGCAGGACCATGGATAGCAGCGTCCCTGCCGCACAAGAAGCAGACGAAGGAGCAGGCCCCGATGGCGGCACTAGGCCGCGAAGATGACTTCCGGGTGGCAGCATCTTCCCTGCTTCGAGGGTAGTGTCAAGAGCGGCTCCCCTGCCGCATAGAAGGCATCGGCAGCAGCAGCTTCAGGGACATACTGAGGATGAACATCAGCGGCCCACAGGCCACGAAGAAACAGAGTCCCGGTGGTGGCACCAAGCCACGGCAGAAGAAGAACAGCTGCAGCCCGGTCTGGAAGCGGTCCAGGGGCAGGAAAGAGCACGGCAGCGTTGGGCCAACCAGTGGTAAGTGAAGGCCTACTCGCGGGATGGACGCTGCAAGCAGGATCATAACAGCACACCCTCCTCAAAGCCCCCCCTTCAGCCTCTTCTCAATGGCTGAAGGCAAGAAGGCATATCTTCTATACCAGCTGGGGAACTTGGGGGTCCAAACACAAGATGTTCAAGGCTTGGAAGGAGCTGAAGCGATGAAGCGAAGCAACATTTATTTTATTTATTTATTTGTGTTTTTCTATACCGGCATTCACGGAAGTTCGTATCATGTCGGTTTACATAAAACAAGGGGTGAGCAATACATTATAACGTACATAACTATAACATGAGAGTATACATTACAAAATTATAAGAAGTGCAAAGAAAAATAAAATAAGTTACAATAAAACAGGGATGATTCTAACTGGGAGTAGAGTAAGAGGAAAGATAGAAGTTTAACAAGAAGTAGAACGTTGCAGTGATTGGTAATGTCTGGATCAGTTTAATGGATGATGATCAGTCTTGCTGCATTTGATACTGACGACAACGAAGAAACACGAAGAAACTCAAAAAGTGACATGACTCAGGTTGAACGGAGGCCCAGAAGTGGAAATGGCATCTTAAGGAATGTCCAGTTCAGATTTTATTAAATCAAGACGAGAGTGATGAACACCTCCACAGCATCTTCTTCTAGAGAGCAATAGCCAATAGTGGTTTAAGGCATCACAGTTGGAATTTTGGATGCAAGATGGTGTATCAGGAGAATGCAAGCTTACAGATACCAATTGTTTAGGTAAACATTGGTATGAGGAGCACCATGTGGAGCTAGACTGTCCAACAAACATTGCTCAAAAAATGGAAAGCTGGTCTTGAGGTAATTCTATAGCTTTGATGATAGATGACACAGAGTTGCAGTTAACAAGTGGAGATTCCAGCAGAGACTGTTAGACGGTTAATTCCATCATAGGTGGAAAACAGCTAAAGGCTGATAAGATTTAAACATCCTTTAAGAGCAGTCCTTAGATGGAGCAAGGGGTCCTTCCTGATGGAAAATGAACTGAAGGACAACACAAGTTTTCCAGACAAGCCTGAAGGTGGCGATCAAGGACTTTGTCTGGTAGCGGAGACAGCATCAGATGGACGGATGGAGAACAAGTTAGATTTCCCAATCCAGACTTTAGCAGCTCAGAAGGTGTTTGACGGACACCAGAAGGATGGTTGGTGGTCTATAGCTGTAGATACAAAGCAACTTACCACACAGGAATTAAGGAGAAGAGACAGGATGACACCTCTGAAAGCTGGAGTGGAATTAGAAGTTAGAACTCCCACTATGCAGAGCAGAGTCAGGATTATAGTTGTAATTAATCCGATGACAAGTACAGAGATGAGGGAAGCGTGGACTGAATTTGGAATTAGTGGAACGAAGCCAGGTCTAGGATGCAGGAGCCTCCAGCAGGTCATTCAAACCCAAGGACCTGGGTTTGCTGTAATTTAATTCAAGTCGGCATATACTCCTTGAAGCATGATGATGCTCAGCGAAGAAGCAGAACTTGGTAACTGATGTGGAAACATGGGCGCAGGTCGTGTGGAACCCAGGATGAAACACCACATCTCTGCTGGTCGAAGGAAGTTCCAAGCCTGAACTGGCTTAAAAAAAATCCAGATGCAGGCGCCTCCTGTGGGTCGTGTGGAACCCAGGACATACTCAAAAGAGAGACAAAAAGAAAATTTTAACCAGGCAAAAGGGTCCAGAAAAAGGAGCAAAATATTTTTCTATGCAAGGAACAAGGTTCAAAAAATATCCAGGAACTTGAGCCCATCACAAGCACAGCTCACCGGGCTCATACCCTTCAGATCCTGTTGTGACCACGACCTACAGGTGCGGCCACTAGCTCATGGGAGAGCGTGAGCCCCTGAACCATGGCACGACTCAGAGAGGAGCCCTGAGCCACACTGTGGGAGGTGAGCGCATGCAAGCACTGGTGAAGTGGGAACAAAGCAGGATTGGAATTAAAGCAAGGAACTCATAACAGGCACCAAGTAGGATCAGCCCTCCGCTGGATCTACACGCACCAAGGAGACCCAGCAACGCAATGCTGGTCTCAGGAGTAGCCCTCGGGCCACTCAAAAGCCCTTTCGGACCCGCTGCTTGAGAACGACAAGTGCGTGAGGCCAGACGGAGGCTGAGGGCAGGAACAAGACGAAGACTTGGAACTTGGAAGGACTCAGACGAGGACTCAGGTTACTCAGAAGACGCAGACAAGGATTCAGGTTACTCAGAAGACTCGGACAAGGATTCAGGTTACAGAAGATCTCAGGCAAGGTTTCAGGACTCAGGCGAAAGTACTGGGTGAGAACAGCATCGCATCATTCCCTACACAGCCACCCATGGCTGGTCGCGGACCACGCTGAGCACGAAGCAGATTCCAGGCAAAGTAGTGGAACATGAAACTGGAACATTTCGAAGATTCAGTAGAGGCCTGCACCGGGGCGCGCCCTACACAGCCGCCTGTGGCTGGACATGGAACAAGCTGAAGCAAAGCAGATTCTGGCAGAGTCTTGGGCATGGACGGAAGCAGGCAAGGAACTCTGAAGACGGGACAGGATTCAAGACTCAGGATTCAAAAATTGGAACTCGGAACATTAAAAACAAGGGTCTTCTGGAGACTTGCGGTGCAGACGAGAAGAAGGCCTTGTACCATAAAGCGCCCTACACAGCCCCCCATGGGCTAGTCACGGACCATGATGGTGGCCCGCCAGGAACGGTAGATGCAGGAAACTGGGAACTGATTGCAGAGGTGAAGATGAAGGCATCAGGACCAAGACATCAGGAACACGGAACATCTGGAACATCAGGACTCTGGAACGGAACCATGGAACTCCTAGACATCAGGACCAAGGAACATCAGGACATGGAACAGATGTCGAAGGAGCTCCAACGAAGGACAAGACCAGGAACATCAGGATGAGGAGACCAGGAACACAGAACAAAGAGCCATCAAGACAGGTGAAGACCACGGAGGACCTGGACCGGCACAGAAGAACATGGACTATCATAGAGTCCGATCCGAAGGCCCCGAGGAACAGGAACTGAGCCCTTTTATAGGGCTGAAAAAAGAAGTTGAAGAATGA
Source organism: Rhinatrema bivittatum (assembly GCF_901001135.1). Classification (NCBI taxonomy): domain Eukaryota; kingdom Metazoa; phylum Chordata; class Amphibia; order Gymnophiona; family Rhinatrematidae; genus Rhinatrema; species Rhinatrema bivittatum. The sequence continues at coordinate 354,497,782 of NC_042620.1, read as the reverse complement.
AGACTTCCAGTGGGGCTGCGGGCTTTTCCTGCCGCTGGCCCTTTCAATAGATTGCCCTTTAAATAGAGTGCCGGCGCCTAGAGGAGGGCCCAGGGAGGAAGCTGGACCATGGACCATGGACAGCAACGTCCCTGCCACACTAGAAGCAGACAAAGGAGCTGGTCCTGACGGTGGCACTAGGCCGTGAAGATGACTTCCGAGTGGCGGCGTCTTCCCTGCTGCTAGGGCGGTGACAAGAGCGGCTTCCCTGCCTCGTAGAAGGCATCGGCAGCTGCAGCTTCAGGGCCACACCGAAGATGAACATCGGCGGCTCACAGGCTGATGTTCAACTGTCTATATTACTTAGCTTTTCCTTCCCCTTTCCATGAATAGAACAGGTAACACTTGTGAAAAAGCAAGTCTTCACCATTGCCCCATCTGCTTCCCCAGAGTCTCTGTGCTGCTTGGATGTCTCCAGTGATGTCATTGGTCCCCAGATGAATGACAACATCAGTTTGAGAGTCCCTATTTTCTTCTTTAATTGCATTGACCATCTACTTTTGCATGTGTACCAGCTGAGAATCCTGGAAAGCATTTAACTATTCTGCCTCCCTCAAAATGAGTTCCCAAGTTAGTGCCTCTAATGATTGAGTTTCCCAGTACAAGGAGCTTTCTGTTTTGGCTTACGTTGTAGGGCATGTATGTGTGTACATTTACCTGCAGAGAGCAAAGGCATTCCCAAGGGCAGGTTTGGGGTGAGGTTTGAACTTTTGAATTTCTAGAAGTATGCACGTAATGTAAAAAAAAAAAAAAGGAAAACTACATGCAGACACTAGTAGGTACAAACGTATGTGGATAGTTTTTGTGGGATAAGTTTAAAGGGAAAGTTTGTGCGTTGCTTTCCCTTTGAAAACTGCTGTAAAGTCTGGAGGTAAAAAGTACCTCCAGACTTTACATTAATGCAGGCAGTTACAAAATTACCCCACCACACACACAAATGAATTAAAATGACTCTCTCCCTGCTCTCAGCAATGCTTCCCCTCAGAACAGCTAAATCTATGCGAGCTACAGAAAGCCAGCTGGGCAATGTAGGGAATTTTCAAAAAGGGAATTTGCAGGGTAAATAACTATTTTCCATGAGTCTTTGGAAACTCAACTCTTTCTGACAGTTAGCAGTTATCCAAGAAAGATGCAAACTTTGTTTGAGGGAAAATTGCAACCTTACTATTAATATGCAGCTCCCCATGTTTCTGTATTTGCTTCATTCTGTATACAATGATTATTAAGCCAATAAAAAATTGTTAAACATAAGATGCAGCTTCCCCCCCCCCCCCCACCCGCACACACACACACAGATCCTACCTCCAATATTAATTCAGACGTCTAGTATTAATGAGGGAAATATCTAAAGCAGAACTAACTGGTAGGCTTGGGTACCTTTTTTTACATCAATGTATTGCAGAAATATTATGAAGCGACATTCTGCAAGTGGCATTTAGATTTTAATACATAAGTAGGATCAATCATGCCAAGGTTTTCTAGACAGAAGCATCTTCAGCAGATTGAAGCTGGCACCAGGGATCTCTCTGTTCTGATTTCTATTAGTCATAAATCTGCTTCCATGTCTTCAAATTCTTAAATATGTGATAGGGATGTGAATCGTTTTTTGACGATTTAAAATATCGTCCGATATATTTTAAATCGTCAAAAATCGTTAGGGCCACGATACAATACCAATTCCCCCGATTTATCGTCAAAAAATCGTAAATCGGGGGAAGGGGGAGGGCAGGAAAACCGGCACATAAAACACCCTAAAACCCACCCCCGACCCTTTAAATTAAATCCCCCACCCTCACGAACCCCCTCCCAAATGCCTTAAATTACCTGGGGGTCCAGTGGCGGTCCGGAACAGCCTCCTGCAATTGAATCGTGTTGTCTTCAGCCGGCGCCATTCTGCGCCGCCATTTTGCAAAATGGCGGCGGCCATAGACCAACACGATTCGACTGCAGGAGGTCGTTCAGGACCCCCGCTGGACTTTTGGCAAGTCTTGTGGGGGTCAGGAGGCCCCCCCAAGCTGGCCAAAAGTCTCTGGGGGTCCAGCGGGGGTCCGGGAGCAATTTCCTGCCGCGAATCGTTTTCCGTACGGAAAATGGCGCCGGCAGGAGATCGACTGCAGGAGGTCATTCAGCGGGGGTTCCGGACCCCGGCTGAATGACTGGAAAGGACTGGAAAGAATTTAGTATGCAAGAAGTAGCGTGTCTATGCATGTAAATGCAGGAAATTCATAGATAAGGGAGGATTTAGCATATGCAATGTAAATTGTGGTAGGTTCTTCCCATGTGCTCTTTAGCGATTGCTTGCTAATGACCCAAAATCTAACACCTGCTGCCGACCAGATGATAATTTCCTAACGTGCACACTATTGAGAGGGTTCAGCTAACTGTAAACAGAGGTCCTGAAAAATGAAGGCATATATAGGAGATGATACTGTTAGTCAAGACTTCTTTTTTGCCAAAACAAAGCACCGTCAACTACTTTTTCTTTTGCCAGAAGTATAAACTTGAAGGAGGTTGCCTTTCCGATGTTAATAATGGAAATGTAGAATATAATAGCAGATAAGGATAATAAAGCCCATCTAGTCTGCGTTATTTGTTTACTGCTGCATGCCATAGACCAGAGTGGGACTCTGACTTTCTTTTCACTTCTTCGCAACTAAGGATCCTCTGTGCATCTCCATGTCAGGGCATCATGCCTGTGTTGTAACCCCAGGGACAGGAATGGGGTTTGACACTGGTGGAGCAGGCTGGAACAGTTCAGGTGCTGGTGGTTGGCAGGACTTAGCCAGAGGTACTCAACACCAGTTACTGGGAGGCATCCATGGAAACAGGATAAGCTGCAAGACTTATGAAGAACATCCCCTCTCTAAGACAAGAACAATTAGATACAAAACAGGAACAGAATTGGACAAGAAAATGCAGAATACATGACCCAAGAGCAAGAACATTAAGCCCTCAGATTAGGACAAGACAAAGCAAGAAACGCAAACACAAGAACCAGGACAAGACTAGAAACTAGGCAAGAACTATAAGCTATAGGTGATTTTATGTATATTCCATCTATGCAAGAGCCTTAGATGGTCTGAGGGACAAGGAACAAGAACTGGAGCCGAGACTAAGAACAGAAATAAGGGCAAGGGCACCATATAAAAGGCCAAAACTAAGGCTGTAACTGGGACCAGATCCAGGACCAAGCTGTGGCCATGTGCATAGTGTGAGGCTGGATTATATTCAAGGCAGTACAGGAACATGGCTGCCAACAGGACCTTCAAGCCCTAGATCCCTGAGGTTTCACCAGAGCGTCCCAATACTAGGAGGACTAGGCAGCTAATCCACATGGCCCACTGAGGACCCCACTAGCAGGAGGCAAGAAATGCCCAACAGTTCCTCAGACTCCCATGCTTTCTTCAATTCTATTACTGATTTTGCCTGCCCCACCTCCACTGGGCAGCTGGCCCATAATCCACCACTTTTCTGCGGAGAAATATTTTCCAATTTTACTTCTAAATGTCTAATGTTGCTCTTCATTCTACCTCCCTTGAGCCTCCAAATACATAAAAATAAAATATGCAAAAGTTGGTACTGGCCCTAGCATCACACCTATTGAACAAGAACAAAACTTGCTCAGCCAGCTGATGATGGTGCATTGTTACACTCTGATTTCCGAAGAAAATTTCCTTAGACATCCATTTGAATAAATCATTCTCTCCTATACAAGTCTTTGGGGAAGATTTATCAAACATTTGCTCCAATGAAAAAACTGCTCCTGATTCAGCAAAGAATACATCCAATTTCCAGTGTGTGTAAAATACCCGAACAAAATTGGAACCATTTTTTGGACTGAACAAAAAGGTTAATAAATCAGATATAAAATATTTACTACTCCTGAATCTGGTTTCTGTTAGTCTCAGTTTCCTTAGTGTCCTTGATGGATACATTACAATTGCATGTTATGTTGAATGGAATGGGACAGAAAGAAATAATTAAACAAGGGTTTTCAATTGTAATCAATGAATAATGCTTTGGCAACTATATCAGCAGCACATCTGCTTCTTTTTGGAAAGCAAAATATAAACTTCAATAAAGACAAAAGAGTAAATGATGATACAAATGCATTTTACTGTTTTCTTTATTTCTTCGCAAAGTTGTTAATTCTAATTATTGAATAATACTGTGGCCATCTCCATTACATATGAATTAATTAATATACAGTGATGAACCTAGCAAGCACCCCTACAATCAGACTTGGTTGTATCTCTACTCATTCCAACACTAGGAACAATAAATAATTGATAGAGTCTCACCAAAAAATGCCTCGCTCAAGTAAATACATTAAGCTTTAATTAAAACATTCAATTTGTGTGACATTCACTGCAGCTTTTAATCAGTCTTTAAAAAGCATGCCTGATAGCAAAAGAACAGCTCCAGTAAGACACAGAGCAGTTTTGTTGTTTTATTCCTCTTGGTGTACAGAAACTAAGGGAAATCATTTCCTTATAAAGCCTTTTGATCCATTTTCCCCTGAGGCTGTTTTAATTCAGTCTTTCCAAAGCAGGTGCCAGTTTACAGGGATAAACTGAAACTGCTTTCATCCTTCCCAGTATGATCCCATTCAACTCCTTTTCCTTTTTATTTCCCCAGTCAGCTTCCTCTGGTTGGACAGATTCTGACTTTTGTCTTGTTTTGCTGATGCATGGGTACTCATTGGAATGAACTATCCATTTCAGCACCAAAGAGGTTATGTTAACTTTGGGTCTACATCTTTGCACTTCATTTTTGCTCTATAAGAGTCACTACAAGGTTTTCTCCTGAATTGAATTTAACTAATTCTACTCATTAGAGGATCCTCAATGGTCATTGCTCTAGCAGTACTTATATACCAGGTATGGATGTGCATTCATTTTCAACGAATGTGAAATCTGCAATGCATAAGTCCCTATTCGTTATATTCGTGGGTTCGTGAAATACAAGGCGATCCCCCATGAATAAAACATATCATATTAGTTTCATTCTTTTCGTTCACAGTGATTTCTTAGCAGCCGTTTGAAATAGGAGAAGGCCATGTGGGAGTATCCATAAGAAAAACCAGCCCTTTCCTGTGAGTCATAAGTGACCTCACAGCCCTGTCATAGAGTGGGTCAGACAGGTTGGCAAGGAGACGAGAATGCAACCTATCAGAGCTAAGCATTTTTCTAATGCAGCCAATCACTGATCTCACTCAGTGCTCTGTGACGCTGTTCCTGATGATGTCAAACTATTTATACCTTAAGCATGTGGCATGCCACGCTCTTTCTTTGCGGGGGTGGTCTGGAGAGGTAGTCCGGGGATGGTGGCTTTACTCAGAGCTAGTCTGAGTGTCTCAAATCTGTATTCAGTTGCTAGCTACTTTGATAGAATTTTCCGTTGAAAAAGATATTTGTTCAATTCTGCTGCAGTGCAAGCCAGCCAGGCTATTTTTGACTGTACTTTTTTTTTTATTGATCTCAGACAGTCTCTCTGTCTCTTCCACTGTGACAAGCTGCTAGCAGTGGCATATTGCTGCTGATCTTATCCCACTGGGGTAGGTTGCAGGCAGGGTTTGGGTGGTGTGGGTGGGAGATATATTCAATTGCTAGTTACTTTGATAGAATTTTCCATTGAAAAAGATATTTGTTCGTTTTTTCTGCAGTGCCAGCCAGCCAGGCATTTTTTGACTGCACTTACTTTTATTGATCTCAGACGGTCTCTCTGTTTCTCCCACTGAGACAAGCTGCTAGCAGTGGCATTTTGCTGCTTATCTTACCCCCCTGGGGTAGGTAGTTGCAGGCACAGGCTAACTGTATTTAGGTGTGTACATAGGTGGGAGATAGTGCGAGTTGGTATATTCAAACAAGAAGCAGGATCACTAGGAAATGTGCACACAGAGCAGTCTCAGTTTTAGTGTACTGTACATCAAGGTACTGCACTGCATCTGTGGGCAGTTTTTCAGAATCACATATATTGGGACAGCAGTGCTCTTTTAAGCCAAATCCCCAGTAGTCATCTTTTGGAGTTATAAGTTTGTTGTGTGCACATACATCGGTCCCAGTTGTAGTACACATCAAGGCACTGCATCTTTGGGCAGTTTTGCAGACTCACATATATTGGGACAGCAATGCTCTTTGAAACCAAATCCCCTCTTGTAGTTACAAGTTAGGTGCGTGCACATACAGCAGTCTCAGTTGTAGTATATATCAAGGCACTGCACCGTGCGTCTGTGAGCAGTTTTCCAGCTCACGTATATTGGGACAGCAGTGATCTTTCAATCCAAATCCCCAGTTGGCCTCTTTTGTAGTTACAAGTTTGTTGTGTGCACATACAGCAGTCCCAATTATAGTGTACATCAAGGCACTGCAACGGTAGGCAGTTTTGCAGACTCACATATATTGGGACAGCGGTGCTCTTTGAAGCCAAATCCCCAGTAGGCCTCTTTTGTAGTTACAAGTTTGTTGTGTGCACATACAGTGGTCCCAGTTGTAGTGTAAATCAAGGCACTGCATCTGTGGGCCATTTTGCAGTCTCACATATATCGGGACAGTGGTGCTCTTTGAAACCAAATCCCCAGTAGGCATCTTCTGGAGTTAAAATTTTGTTGTGTGCACATACAGCGGTCCCAGTGGTAGTGTACATCAAGGCACTGCATCTGTAGGCTGTTTTGCAGCCTCACATATATTGGGGCAGCGGTGCTCTATGAAGCCAAATCACCAGTAGGCCTCTTTTGTAGTTACAAGTTTGATGTGTGCACATACAGCGGTCCCAGTTGTAGTGTACATCAAGGCACTGCATTGTGCACCTTTGGGCAGTTTTGCAGACTCACATATATTGGGACAGCGGTGCTCTTTGAAGCCAAATCCCCAGTAGGCCTCTTTTGTAGTTACAAGTTTGTTGTGTACATATTCATCAGTTCCAGTTGTAGTGTGCATCAAGGCCTGCATCGTGCGCCTGTGGGAAGTTTTGCAGACTCACATATATTGGGACAGCAGTGCTCTTTTAATCCAAATCCCCAGTAGGCCTTTTTTTTTTAGTTACAAGTTTGGTGTGTGCACATACAGCGGTCCCAGCTGTAGTGTACATCAAGGCACTGCATCTGTGGGCAGTTTTGCGAACTCACATATATTGAGATAGCGGTGCTCTTTGAAGACAAATCCCCAGTAGGCCTCTTTTGTAAATAATTCTTTTAATTGAAATCCCTAGTAGGCAGTGACAATAAATCCATGATGTCACGGAAAGCTAGTCGTGGTCGAGTGATTGGGACTGGCAGAGGAGGCACTGGCAGAGGAGACACTTCAAAAGGCAGTGCCAGTCCCTCATTAAAGTTAAAAAGGGACCTGTTCCAATCTAAAATCTCTGGAGGGGCAGGCAGTTCCATCCGGAAAAAAATGAAATTTAAAGATGATACATCGCCACCACCTGTTTCTGACCCTGTAGTTTTGGAGGTGAGGGAAGGGGAAGCTGAGTGAAGGCAAGACAAAAGGGCGAAACCCAAAAGCAGCAGTGCGACAGCAGACTCGACTTAGCATTGAAAAAGTAGCACAGGCACTGTTTGCTTCTGATTCCGATGAAGAATCATCTTGCATGGGATTCTCATCATCAGAAATGGAAGAAGTAAACCGGCATGATGCGACTCCCATCGCGAATGCCGGTATATAAGAAATTTAAATAAATAAATAAAAATAAATAATACCTGAAGAAGGTTTAGGAGGATTAGTTAGTTCTGTCTTAGCCTCCACTTCAGTGCTGCAGGGGAGAGATGAAACTGATGATGATGAGGAGGAAGAGCAGTCAGCACAGACACAGAGTGTGACTGATGCCCCTGGCATTGCTTCACAGGGTGCACCCACTACTTCAGCTCCAGTGCCAGCATCCTCCCGAAGGCTATAGAGACGGGATCACGAAAAAAATCTGTGATCTGGAGCCACTTTAAAGTGACAAAGTACCCGCGTTTTGATCAGTGTAATTACTATGCCAGGGCTATTAGCAGAGGCAAGCAAATGGGACATCTAACTAATTTTGGCATGGTGCATCATATGCAGAAGCAACACCCAATAGTAATGCCATCTGGGGATGGTGGCAGTACCAGTCAGGGGACCCCTCCTGAACCCCCCCAAGCTGGCCAAAAGTTCCGGTTGGGTCCAACAGGGGTCCGAGAGCGGAGGCACAGAGGAGCATGTGACGCCGACATCACGCCGACGTCACGTGCTCCTCCGCGCCTCCGCTCCCGGACCCCCATTGGACCTAACCGGAACTTTTGGCCAGCTTGGGGGGGGGGGGGTCAGGAGGCCCCCCCAAGCTGGCCAAAAGTTCCGGTCGGTCCAACGGGGGTCCCGGAGCGACCTCCTGCCACATGACCTACCTGTCATGTGGTAGGAGCACAAGATGGCGCTGTGACCATGTGACAGGGGCTGACCAATGTCACGGGCAGCCCCTGTGACACAGGCTATCGGCGCCGTAAGGAAATCGCAAAGGAGTTCAGGGATGGCTTCCTGACTCCCCGCTGGACCACCAGGGAGTTTTGGTAAGTCTTGGGGGGGTCAGGAGGGTGGGGGGGTTTAAGTGTTTATTTAGGTTCAACGTATTCAACATAGCTATGTTGAATAAGAACATAAGAACATAAGAAAATGCCATACTGGGTCAGACCAAGGGTCCATCAAGCCCAGCATCCTGTTTCCAACAGTGGCCAATCCAGGCCATAAGAACCTGGCAAGTACCCAAAAACTAAGTCTATTCCATGTAACCATTGCTAATGGCAGTGGCTATTCTCTAAGTGAACTTAATAGCAGGTAATGGACTTCTCCTCAAAGAACTTATCCAATCCTTTTTTAAACACAGCTATACTAACTGCACGAACCACATTCTCTGGCAACAAATAATAACAATAAGTTGGAACTCGCGATGCGTTTCTCCTCAAACCTTTTTTTTCTCTTTTAAAAATATAAGTTGCGTTTTACATATGCGTTCAAAACGAATGCACACCCCTACTAACTACCTCAGCTCAGCCAGCCTGTCTTGCCCCTATCGAAAACACAGGGACCAGACTACCTCCACTCTCCCAGCCTGTCTTGCCCCTATCAATTTTCTGCCACTCTGCCTTGCTGCCATACACCAGACGGCTCACTCTACTCCTTATGATGTTCTTGCCACTATCATGGTTCCTCAGTGTGTTGGTGCTAGTCTTTCTGCTGCTTTGTCCCTTTATCGGCGCCTTGTGCTTTTTTCTGACACTCTTTCTGCTTGCTATGTTCTTTGTGCTATAGGATATTGATGCCACTTGTTTTGCCACATTGCCTGTCGTGCTGCCTTCGAGGGTTCATGCAACTTTTATCGGTGCTCTCTTTTGAAGCTGTGGTGTGTTTTTGATATTCTTGCTGCTACTTTGCACCTCTGTTAAAGCACTCTTGCCACTCCTGGTACCCCTTTGCCCCTTTATAGTGCCTTAGGCTATTCATGACACTTTGGTGCCACTTTGCCAGAGTCTAAGTAGCTTGGAGCTCTTTTCTTGTTCTGATGATTGCTCCCCAGAAGTTTCATCAGAATTTTATTTATTTATTTATTTATTTATTGTTTTTGTTATACCGAGTTTCATGACAGGCATCACATCCACCCGGTTTACAATTAACAAAGTGTGAAAAACATAACGTAGCGTAGTAAACAATATTCTCAATAAAAACCTTGAACTTTAAATACAGGGAATCAGAAAAAGGATGTGAGAAAGTAACAATAAAACAGGGAAAAATTAACTTGGACCTGGAAGGGGGGAGAGAAAAGAACAGAGCAATATTTACATTTCAGCCGATTAATGTAAAAAATTAGCAAGATGAGTAGATAAGACTATGCGAATAAATGTGGCGGTACATCACTGTGAAATGGAACATACGTAACCAGAAGGCTAAGTATGACACAGAATATGAATAAATATGACACAGAATTTGGATCCAATTGTGCTGTTGCGTGAAGTTTTATTCAGGGCTTGGAAATGCTTTTTTGAAAAGCCAAGTTTTTAGTCTTTTCCTAAATGTTAGAGAGCATGGCTCCTGTCTCAAATCTGGTGGGATAGAGTTCCAGAGAGCTGGACCTGCTGAAGAGAAGGCTCTGAGACTCAAAGATTTATGTTGGAAGGTTTTGGCCTTTGGAATTTGGAGTGACTCTTTGTAGTATTCCCTGATGGGTCTGACGGAAGTGTATTTTTTAAGTGGTATTTGTAGGTCGATTTGCGTGTGTTGGTTGATAGTTTTGTATATGATGTTGATGGTTTTGTACATGATTCTATAATGGATTGGTAGCCAATGGAGGTTTTTGAGGATAGGTGAAATGTGGTCGATTTTCCTGGAATTTGTGAGGACTCTGGCTGCAGAGTTCTGAACCATTTGTAGAGGTTTAGTATAAGAAGCTGGGAGGCCTAGTAGTAACGAGTTGCAATAATCTAGTTTGGAAAAGATTATTGCTTGCAAGATTGTTCTAAAGTCCTGAGTGTGGAAGAGTGGTTTAATTCTTTTCAGAATATGCAATTTGTAGAAGCAATCCTTTGTGGTTTGATTAATGAATGGTTTGAGGTTGAGACGATTGTCTAGTATGGCTCCTAGGTCTCTTACATGGGTTGTTTGAAGGAGTGTGGGTGGTTTTGGAAGTATGTTATTGTTTTCCGGTGATATGAGCAGGAATTCTGTTTTTGAAGCATTGAGCACAAGATTTAGACTGTTGAGGAGAAGTTTAATTTCTAATAAGCAAGTGTCCCAGTATTCCATTGTTTTTGAGATTGATTCTTTTATGGGGATCACGATCTGTACGTCGTCTGCGAAAAGGAAGTGTTTAAGGCTTAATTTTGTAAGTAATTGACATAGTGGTAGCAGGTAGACATTGAAGAGTGTGGGTGAAAGTGATGAACCTTGCGGCACCCCTCTATTAGATGGGTGGTATTGGGATTCTTTATTGTGAATTTTGACTCTATATCCTCTGTTTCCTAGAAATGTTTTGAACCAGTTTAATGTGGCACCTGTTAAACCAATGTTTGCCAGTTGTTTTAGAAGGAGGGAATGGTTGACGGTGTCGAAGGCTGCCGAGAAGTCGAGGAGGATTAGTAAATATGCTTGGCCTTTATCAATACCAGAGAGGAGGAAGTCCGTGAGTGAAAGTAGTAGCGTTTCTGTGCTTGCGGCTTTGCGAAAACCATATTGGTTTGGGGACAGAATACTGTGGTCTTCTAAGTAGTTGGATAGTTGGGTGTTTACCAATTTTTCCATGATTTTGGCTATGAAAGGGAGGTTGGAAATAGGGCGGAAGTTGTTGGGATCACATGCGTTTAGATTTGGTTTTTTTAGTAGTGGCTTGATTGAGGCAGTTTTTAGGTCATCTGGGTAGATACCATGTGCTAGAGAGCAGTTTATGATATCTGCTAGGGTTTTTGCTATTGTGTCAGGGATGAGAAGAAGCATTTTAGAGGGGATTTGATCAAATGGGTGAGATGACGGTTTCATTCTCCTTAACGTCGTTTGTATCTCTGTGATTGTTATGGGTTCGAAAGCATTTAGCTGGATGTCTTTGTTTTGGGGGAAAAATGTGTTATCTGGAGAAGTAGAGTTTGGAATTTGTTGATTGAGGAGATCCGATATTTTTTTGTTGAAATGAAGGGCCAGTTCGTCTGCTTTAGTCTGGGCTTGTTCGGGTGGGATATCTGGAGTGATGGGTTTGGTTAGGCTTGAAACAAAGGCGAATAGGGCTTTTGAGTCAAAGATGAGATGATGAACCTTCCGGGCAAAATAGTCTCTTTTGGTTTTCAACGTGGTACTTTTGTAAAGATGGAGTGATCGTTTGTAATCAGAGAGAGAGGCCGGTGAAGGGGCTTTGCGCCATTTTCTTTCTTTTTGCCGAAGTAGTTGTTTGAGCTTTCGTAGTTCATCATTAAACCAGGGTTGTTGTTTAGATGTATTAGAAGACCTTACTTTGGTTGTCAGTGGGCAGTAAGTGTTTGCTATAGATTTTGTTATTTTGGACCAGGATTGGAGGGCAGAGTTGGGTGTAGAGACATCAATGAGTGGTAGCTCCGAGGTTAGAATTGATGAGAAAACCCCAATTCTGCAGCCAAAAATAGGCTGCAAATACTTCCCCCATTGACTTTAATGGGAAAAGGGAAAACGAATAAAACTAATCAACAAATTGTTTTTTTTCCCCTATGAAACTAATGCAACGAATTTGGGTCCCAGCGAAATGAAAACCAAATCAAAATTAATTTTTTCCTTCTGCACATCCCTAGTACCAGGTTCCTAGCACTAACGTCTTGGACTACCTTTTGATCATTGGTGGTCACCTTTATTGAGTGAATGTCTTAGATCCTTATCTTGTTGTAATCTTCTATAATCTCTCACTTATGGATAAGAATTCTCACACACTGAGAAACACATTACAATGTATATATCAAAAAGTAAAAAAGGAGGTGCTGTCAAAAAATAGCATCCTGTCAAAAATAAAATTAGTGAAAAGAAAACCAACAGAGTAGCTGGTTTGAAATTAAGCCTTTATAAAGCCAGTGAATACTTAATGAGATGAGGTGAAATGACAAAGCAATTAATGTGACTTCAGTTCCAGCTATAACATTAATACCAGGACTACGCTTTGAGAATCAGTGGTTTCAGCAATGGGAAAAAGGGCAGTGCTTAAGTGCCACATCAGTGACCTTGTAGATAATGGGCATGAGATGGCAAAGTCTAATTTATATTTCAAGGATTTTCACCACCCTTCCCAGATTACAGGTCCTTCCAAATCCAAAATGGAATATCTCTTGATCATCACAATGCAGATGTTTGGTAACCATTCTCTCATCTGCCTGGTGTCTTGTGTATTCTCGCTCTCTCATTTGTATAATCAAGATTTTTTTTTAATCGTGAAGACGGGTAAAACATGTGCCTTGCATCCACAATAGGTTTCTAATGCTAATCAATATATTTTTCTTGTTTTCTTTTATGGCAATGTGATATTTGCCCAGCCTAGAGAGCAATAACAGATAAAAGGAAGAAGCTGAAACAGGCAACTTTGAATTTTGAGATCCAACCACAATCACATATGTAGAATGCTCACTCTATCATAAACATTCATAAATGTTTCCACAATGTTTTGCTTAATAAATCAATATCCGATGGCTGCATCACCCAAAAATATTGTATTTGCTCATGAAATGGCAATAACGATTTCACAGGTTTCTTCAGGTGCTGCTGTTAAAGCAATGTGCAGCTGAAAAACACATCTACAAGATGTCTTCTTTATACAAATATATTTGGTTTATGCTGAAAGAAATCTGGTATCCAGCATGACTTAGATTGCACATTTACATTTTCCAAACAACTAACGCACTATCTATTAAATCTCATTCTTGCATTCTGAATGGATTATGATGGTACACTAATCACTTTCTGAAAGAGAAAAAAATCATTTGCATATCTCTTTCACTAAATGGATGAAATGGAAAATTAACTTCATGGGTAACAGAAGAAAATTTGTCAATTTTGTTGGATTGCTATACATTTGAATTTTATTTTTTTTTACCCTTGTAAGCAAAACTTGTAATAGTGACAAATGAAAGCTGTGATTATAAACTTTTACCAGTTCCTTTATTTTTTTTTGTACCAATAAGCAGTTGGTGCAGTTACTGGGTTTTAAAAAGATTTGGAAAACTTCCTGGAAGAACCACTGCTTATCCCTGTGACCTTTTAAGATCCTGCCAGGTACTTATGGCCTGGATTGGCCACTGTTGGAAACAGGATGCTGGGCTTGGACCCTTGGACTGACCCAGCATGGCAATTTCTTATGTCATTATGTTAATTCATCACCCAGCAGTTTTCTGAAAATATGAACCATTGCTGGTGGCAGCTTTCACTTCCATGCCATTTCCAAAGACAGACCATGCACATGGCAGCGAGTATCTGAATACACATGTTAAATAATTAGAATAATGAGCATCAGAACATGTTTCAGCAAGTTTGGTTTCTAAACTGCAAAATAAAACTGTAATATATGACCTCTGATTCATTTACATTTCATGTGCAATTAGCAAATGGCATGTAAAGCTAATTAAGTGTTTGATAAATGAGCAGGCATTATATTTTTCTAAGAGCAGATTTCCAGGCTTGGAAGAAGGGACAGGTTTATGAATGTGTAATCAAGGAAGTAACATTGGAAAGAAAGCAAAATTGAATGCAGTTAATTTGTTGGTACCTGCAAATTAACTCTGTGCCCAGCATCCTTTGCATGCACTGGCCTGATAAAGTTGTTATTGGCAGAGGTTCATACAAGGAAGAGCTTGGTAATTCTTCTTCGCTCTTCTATTAGCCATTTGGGAAAATGTTATTTAGAAAGCAAAGCTCTGTTCCAGCAAAGATAACAGTCCCCGTTTCCTTCCCAACAAGTTTAATATCACATGAATGGTGAATGGATAGCCTTTCCAGTCGTTTTTTTTTCTTTTTTTTTTTAGAAATGTGGATATAGTATAGGAGATGTGCAGAAATGACCAGAAATTAAACCCTACTCAGATGTGCTTCCATATTAAAGACTATAAAATGCACTTAAAGGTTGTCACAAGGTAAGGCTAGTTGAAATTTACTGAAACAGTGCTGCGTTAACTGCTTACAACATCATAAATTCCTGGGTTAGGATGGGGAATCCTGTTCATCGCTCGATGCAAACACCCCATGGCCAGACTCAGGGTCCACATTACTGTGCTCAGGAGCCTCAAGTTGTGGCCTCTGCCACACAAAGATACTCACTGGCAGGCCGATACAGTACATCTGTTAGCCTGCTCTGGGACGCATGTTTTCCCTTACCCCTTATTCAGTAAGGGGAGGAAAACGCGCGTCCAACCCGCGGCACCTAATAGCGCCCTCAACATGCAAATGCATGTTGATGGCCCTATTAGGTATGCGCGCAGGATACAGAAAGTAAAATGTGCAGCCAAGCCGCACATATTACTTTCAGAAATTAGCGCCGACCCAAAGGTTGGCGCTAATTTCTTCCGGCGCCGGGAAAGTGCACAGAAAAGCAGTAAAAACTGCTTTTCTGTGCACCCTCCGACTTAATATCATAGCGACTTAATATCATAGCGACTTAATATCATAGCGATATTAAGTCAGAGGTCCCGAAAAGTAAAAAAAGTAAAAAAAAAATAAATTTTTGAATTCGGCCCGCGGCTGTCGGGCCAAAAACCGGACGCTCAATTTTGCCAGCGTCCGGTCTCCGAGCCCGTGGCTGTCAGCGGGCTCGAGAACCGACGCTGAGCGTCGGCTGTCAAACCCGCTGACAGCCGCCGCTCCTGTCAAAAAGGAGGCGCTAGGGACGAGCTAGTGTCCCTAGCACCTCCTTTTACCCGGATCTACCGCATCACCTAATTTAAATAGAGAATCGCGCGTACCGGCGAAGGGCCGGTGCGTGCGCCGGGAGAGCGGGCGTTCATCCGCTCTCCCGCGGACTTTACTGTATCGGCCTGTGGGTTAGGTGAGATGGGTAAAGATATAAAATAGGGTGGGAAAAGCCCACAGTAGTTATGAATTAAAGCTCAGGTCACACAGCGCGAAAAAGGAAGCTGATTATAATAGCCAGGAAGCTCAAAGGAGCAGAGAGGAACTGCCAGGCTAAATTTTAAAAAAGTCTTAGGGGAGAATTTTCAAAGATTTACGCACGTAAATAGCCTGCACTCGTGCACATGCTATTTTACAAACAGCAAATATACGAGCACAGTTTTGATTTGCACGTACTTCTGTATGAGTATGAGTATTTAGAGAGACCCATGACAATGGAGGCACCGCACACTGGAGGGGCAGGCGTCTGTCACGTGCACGAAGAAGCACAACAAAGGAGCCTGCCCCTTTGTGTGATCCTTCATGCACACCTGAAGCTTGGCCCTGTTTTCTTTGGTGTGTCATTGTTGTCGTAAACTGGTTTATTCCAGTGGTAGTTGGCTTGCCAGTTTTGACAATTCAAGGCCAAGGGAGATATGGAGTTTTACCTTATAATGTCAGACGTTCTTACCATGAAACATCATCAGCATTGAGACGGTTGATTCGTTCAGATGTTGAGACGACTTAAACCTTTTCTAGAGCCCTCTGATTTTAGGTTTGTCCTACAATCATTAGTTATCAAGCTTGGATTACTGTAATTCTGGAAACCGAGTGGACCTTGTGTCCACGAGGTTAAATTAATGTGGGCCCAGGCGCACTCACGGCGCTAGGCGTTAGCTAGAGGAAGGAGGGGGGAGGGGGGGGAGTGGAGAGAGGCGGGGGGGGGGGGGGAGAGAGTAGTTGGAGCGATCAGGAGGGGATCGTGGCGGTTAGGGATTGGTGGAAATCCATGGGGGAAAAAGGGGGGCAGTGAGAAGGGCATCGGTGATTGGGCAAGGGCATTTTCAAATTTAAGTTATAGTAAGGGCAGGGCGGGAAGGAGACCAGTTCGGGGATCGCGCGGCGGCGAGACAAGTTTTGCGCGGCAGCTGCTACGTTTAGTTTGGCGGTGCTGCGATTGACTTGCCTGGCTGTTTTCGGGGGGTGTTGGTGCGGTTTGAGCTGAGCCGGGCGGATGGCGAACGAGGGAGCGGACGAGTTGTCCTGGCTCGTCGATTCGGAGGAAGCGGCATGGCTGCCGGTGGATGGAGCTGAGGAGGCAATCGACGGAGGAGGTGGCCCGGAGCGGGTGAGCGCCGTCGAAGGGCAGGCGAGGGTCCCGTCCGAGTCGGGCCGGCGGCTTGATGCGGGGGGCGGGGTTCTGGTTGGCGGTTTCTTGCCGCATGAGGGGCGGTTCCCGATGGTGCTGGAGGGGGGGACGGAAGCCCGCAAAGCTCAGCGAGTGGCGAGGATTCGACTCAGAGGGCGGGGGGGGCCAGTTGAAGGGAGCGGTACAGGTGGAGTCGGGTATAGAGCATCCGGTGGGGACGCATGCGGCGGTACGGGGGCAGGAGAGCGGGGCGGGCCTGCGAGATGGCTTGCGGGCTAGGGAGGAGTTAGAGGGACGCGAGGAGGAAGCAATTGGCGCCTCGGAGGATCTGGAGGGCGATTCGGGTAGCGAACGGCGTGGCAGAGGGGGGCAATCGGGTGGCTGGAGAGGTGTAAGGACACGGAGAGCGCGAGGACACAGAGCGGGGCCTCGTAGTGGCCGGGGGTTGGGCGATTCCACAGGTTGTGGGCGGGGCTCCCTGTCGTTAGCGCCTGCAAGAGAGCGTAGCAGGCGAGTAGCGGTGACAGGAGGCGCATATGGAGCGAGAGGAGGAACGAGACGAGTGGGGAGAGCAGGAAGTTCGGGTACCGGGAGAGCAGTGCCCAGGGGACGTGGGCAACCGGGAGGCAGTAATAGGCGAGGGGATGTTGCATGGTGGCAGTGCAGGGAACTAGGGGATAGAGACCAGGCTGAAGGTGACATTCTGGGGGGGGGAGACTGGGAGGGGGAAGGGGGGGGAAGGGATTGGGATGTGAGGCCGGTATTGGGGCATGTGCTCTCCCAGGATGTGGTGTCTCATCAGAGAGAGCGGGAGGTGGAGTAGCGTGAGGAGGAGGAGGCGGCGTTGCCTGGCCCTTCACGATTAGAAGCGTGGCGGAATGCGGCGCCGGCTGCGGACCGGAGTGGGAGTCAAGAGAGAACAGCCGCGGCGGAAGCAGCAATGGCGGAGGCTGGTTCGGCAGGTGAGTTCGTGATTTTTCCGCGGATTGATAAAGGAGATAATTTGCAAGACAGGGTCGGTGGGATTCAGGGGGGCGGTTGGGTCCGGAGCGGGGCGTTAGAATTGGGAAGCGACGGGCAGAAGAGTGGGGAGAAGAAGGAGGGGGTGGGAGCCCGTGGAGGGACGGTGAAGAAAGGAAGATCCAAGAAAAGGAAGAGGCGAGAGAGATCCAGTTCCTCTGATTCTTCATCGTCTTCTTCTTCGTCGTCCTCGACATCTTCGAGTTCAATCGGGGAGAAAGGGGGAGATACGAGTGGGATCGTAGGAGGAGTAACAACACATGGAGCCCCAGCGTTGGTGGCCTTAACCGAATTATGGGAGGAGGTTCCGAAATCGCTGCGTAAGCGAATTAGGCATAGGCGTTTCATAGATATTTTTCAACTTTTGGAGGGCAGGCGGGGGAAGCGAAAGGGTAAAAAGAAGAGGGGTAAGAGTGAGCGTTTTCCGGGAGCTCAGCCGAAGATAGCGCGAAACATGCATAACTGGATGAGGGCTTTCCTTCGATTGGCGAGCGTGGTTGGACGTAAGGACCCGGCACAATACGGGCCATTGTTGGCCTATGCAGATTCTATTTTGGCAGCCAGCAAAACCTACGACGGATGGTCGTGGTTAAATTATGATGAACGTTTTCGCGACCGGATGGAAGAAAATAAATTCATGTCGTGGGGCACCCAGGACGTAGGTTTATGGTTGACACAAATGGCGTCTAAGGGTACAATGAGCGGTCAAGGGTAGGGAGCGAGTTCAGGTAGCGGATTGGTGCGGCCCTTTCGGAGAGACGTTCAGGGGGGAGGTTCCGGTAAAGCGGTGTCAGGGCGAAGCGATGTGTGTTGGAGATATAATCGCTCCAACTGTATTTTCCCCGACTGCAAATTTCGGCACGCATGTTCCAATTGTGGAGCGGCCCATCCGGTGTCTCGCTGTCTCAAACGACAAGGGGAGGGTACGGTGTCGGCCCCAGTCTCCAAGGGACCGGGTAAACTTGGAGTGTGAGAGGGCCTTTACCCCGGTTAGGGTCTCTGCTATGCGCCCTTGGTTGAAGTTATATCCGCGGAGAAGTATGGCGGAGCTGTTGTTGCGATGTTTTACAGTTGGTTTCGATATTCCGTTTGAGGGGGGGGACAAGGTGGGAGGGGGGGCAATTGCCCGTCGGTTCGGCGGTTGCAGGGGGTGGTGCGAGCTAAGTTACAGGAGGAGTTGGAGTTAGGAAGGATTGCAGGGCCTTTTTGTGAGTGTCCATTGGAAGGTTTAATTCTGTCACCACTGGCGGTGATCCCCAAGAAGGAAGTGGGAAAATTTCGTTTGATCCATAATTTGTCCTTTCCGGAGGGGAAGTCAGTGAACGATGGGATCCCGAGAGCGCAGTGTACCGTTTGGTATGCGTCATTTGATTCGGCAGTGAGGTTGGTACGCAGTTGTGGGCCAGGAGCGTTGATGGCAAAGGCTGACATTGAGGCGGCTTTTCGCTTACTCCCCGTGCACCCAGACAGTTTTCATTTGTTCGGATTCCGTTTCGATAATGCATTCTATTTTGATAAGTGCATGCCTATGGGTTGTTCCATAGCGTGTGCTTATTTTGAGGCTGTTAGTTCATTTGTGCATTGGGTGGTGCGACTGAGAGCTAAGTCGGTCAAGTTGGTGCATTATTTAGACGATTTCTTATTCGTGGGTGCAGCAGACACAGGGGAGTGCGAGCATTTAGTGGCTAGTTTCCAGGCGGTGTCAGCGGTGTTTGGCATACCGTTGTCGGTTGGCAAGTCGGAAGGTCCGTGTACCAAGTTGACCTTTCTGGGTATAGAATTGGACTCTGAAGCCAGGGTGTCCCGTTTGCCAGAGGATAAAGTAGAGAGATTGCGAGCGATGGTCCGGGACGCTGTAGGTCGTACCAAGTTAACACTGCGTGAATTACAATCCTTAGTGGGAAGCTTGAATTTCGCATGCAGGGTAATTCCTATGGGGAGAGTATTTTTGCGTAGATTGTCGCATGCTACGACTGGTCTCAAGAAGTCTTTTCATCATGTCCGGGTATCTAAGGCCCTGCGAGAAGATATGCGCATTTGGGATGCATTTTTGCAGAAGTTTAATGGGGTGGCATTTTGGCAAACAGATCCGTGGTCGAATCACGAGTTGGAGTTGTTTACGGATGCGGCAGGGTCTTTGGGATTCGGAGCTTACTTCCAGGGGTCAATGGTGTGCCGCGGAGTGGCCGGCGGAGTGGGTGGCTTCGGGGATTACAAAAAATGTTACTTTTCTGGAGTTGTTTCCTATCGTGGTGGCGGTGCATATCTGGGGTTCGCAGCTACGGGATAAGAGAGTCGTGTTTTGGTGTGACAATATGGGTGTGGTCGAGGTCATTAATAAAAGGGCGGCGTGATGTATTAGAGTTTCTGAGTTATTGCGGGAATTGCTGTTATGTTGCATGTCCTTGAATGTGACCTTGTGGGCCAGGCACGTACCTGGTGTGTCTAATGGGGTGGCCGATTCTCTTTCTCGTTTCAAGTGGGAAGTTTTTCGAGAACTGGCTCCGAAGGCGAAAGTTTGCGGAGATCCGGTCCCGTCTTCCCTTTGGAGATTTGGTACCCAGAATCTTGGAACATGCTGCGAGCTTCACTAGCTCCGTCCACCTGGACAGGTTATGTGGGAGGGGCGCGTAGAGTGGCGGCATTCCTGTGGTCCCGAGGCTGGCGGGGGGGGTCGATTTTGGACGTGGCGTTGGTTCAGTTCCTTGAGCATGCCCGGGGTATTGGGTCTTCGAGAGCGTTGGTAGGAAGGCAGTTGGCGGGTTTCTCCTTTTTGATGAGAGCGCATGGCTGGGGCTTTCCATCAGGGCGCTTCATTGTGAGGCGTGTATTGGCGGGTTGGTCCAGAGGGATGGTGCGGAACCCTGATTGCCATTTGCCGATCACTCACGAAGTTCTTCTACAATTGTGGGGAGCGTTGGAGTCGGTGTGTTCGTCAGGTTACGAAACAGCCTTGTTTCGTTTAGCTTTTGTGTGGGCCTTTTTCAGCGCGCTGCGGGTGAGCGAATTGGTGGCGCGTTCGGCGGGATGTCGAGATTATCCGGGTTTGTTAGCAATGAATGTGGTTGTGACTAATCGGTCTGTGATATTGGGCATTCCGCGATCCAAGACGGATCAGAGGGGTCGAGGTGCGTCGGTGGTATTGGCTGGGGTCCCTGGTTTAGTAACATGTCCAGTAGGCAATGCGGTGCACTATTGTGGCTTGCGGCCAGGGGGGGATGTGCAGTTTTTGATTCATGAGACAGGTAGACCATTGACGAAGTATCAATTCGTGGTTGTGCTACGACGAGCATTGTTTGTTATAGGATTGGATGAGCGGCGTTTTGGTACGCACTCGTTCAGGATTGGAGCAGCAACATCGGCAGCGAGAGCGGGTTTGACGGAGGGGATCATTCAGCGGATTGGCCGGTGGCGGTCGGGCGCGTATCGCGGTTATATACGCCCGGGAGCCGGGCAAGAATGAGTGGTGTCTAATTTTTGTTTCTTTTCAGGTGCGGGGTTGCATGACATGGAGGTGTGGATCATCGGGCACTCCTTTATTCATTGGGCTCACAGGCACGCCTGTGGACGGCCTTATGGTCCCCATTTGGACTTGCAAAGCAGAGGGGTGCGGGTGCGTTGGTTGGGGCGTCGTGGCATGTCATGGGACGAATTGCTGCCGTGTGTCCAGAGGGAATGTAACAGCTGGGGATCCCCCCGAGCGATGGTGATTCATCTAGGGGGCAATGATTGGGGGCGGGTGACTGGTAGACATTTTATCAACATAGTGCGGAAGGATCTGATGTCTGTGTCGATACTGATGCCTACCACCATTCTTTGTTGGTCTGACATACTTGTCAGACCGGCAATGGGGGATAATGTTATGTGGCGCAGAAGTAGGTCCAAAGCAAACCAACAGATTGGCTCTTGGTTGGCGCGCTTAGGGGGACGACATATTAGACACGAATGGTCATGGGGCAATTCGAGGGGATTGTTTCGGGATGATGGGGTTCATTTGTCTTTTTTGGGTATGGACCTATTTCTGAACTCTATTCAAGAGGTGCTCGAAGCATTGTTTCCCAGGTAAAGCAGACCGCATCTTTGGGGGTCACTGGACATGGAATGTCCGTGCCTGTGGCGCTTGGCCCGAGCCATATGTGTTATAGTTATGGTTATGTCAATACGGATTTCAGATATACTAATGAGGGGTGACAACTGGGGCTGTTGTCAGGGAGTGGCCCCTTGCTGGTGAGAGGCGGGGGCCGCTTGGCCAGACTCCCTGCAGGATGCTGTAGGGGGTCCGCACAGGCTGGCTTCGTGGAGATTGGCGACGAGAGTCGGAGCCTGTTGTGTAGGGCCTGGAACATCGAGCCGAGTGGCTGGTAATGGCTATCCTGCCGGAAAGAGGCGGATAGGTTGGGGTGTGGAAAGGGCTGAAATCCGAGTATCTTGTAAAACATGTTCATGTTGTATATTAGGGGGGCTCGGGTCATTGATATTAAAGCTGCGGCCTTGTTTTACCCAACACCTTGTCTTATGGTTTGATTGGATTGGATGGGAGGTCAGGTGATGAGTGAGTGAGGTCCTGGATGTCCATATTATTTGTTTCTGGGACTCCCAAATTCCTCTTTATGACCTCTGCAGTTGCTCCAAAATTCAGCAGCCTGGCTGCTAACAAGCTGTAAGAAATGTGATCATATTATTCCAGAGCTTGCAGCGTTAAACTGGCTCTCTATGAGAAGACTATAAGGTGTTGATGTTTATGCATAAATTAATTAACAACAAAAAGTCACTATGGTTGGGTTCAGTGTTGAGAATCTATACTCCTAGATCTCTCCACTCCCAAAATAAGGATCTAGTGAAAACTCCCTCTGCTAAGAATGCACATTTGGGTGAGATGAGAGATCATGCCTTTTCTGTGGTGGGACCCAATGCCTGGAACAACATACCAGAACAATTAAGAGCACAGAAGAGATAGTTACCTTTAAAAAATCTCTAAAAATGCAGCAGTTTCAGCGGGAATTTGGAGGGGAATAGAGTCATAGAAAAAAAAAAAAGAATCTTTTGCATTCAGTTTAAATAGAATTCAGCTCAGAATATTGCAAACTGCTGCAGTATTATTATGAATGGGGATATAGAGAACAGTCGGAGGTCCCGAAGAGTAAAAAAAGTTGAAAAAAAAAAGAAAAATTTTTTTTAAATGGGCCGGCATCTGTTGGGCCGAAAACCGGACGCTCAATTTTGCCAGCGTCTGGTTTCTGAGCCCGTGGCTGTCAGCGGGCTCGAGAACCGATGCCGGCAAAATTGAGCGTCGGCTGTCAAACCCACTGACAGCTGCCGCTCCGGGCTAAAAGGAGGTGCTATGGACGCGCTAGTGTCCCTAGCGCCTCCTTTTGCCCGTTTCTACTGCACCACCTAATTTGAATACTGAATCGCGCGCGCCGGGAGAGCGGGCGTTTGTCCGCTCTCCCGCGGACTTTACTGAATTGGCCTGTGAGGGAGAAGGGGACGGGTGAGAATGAGAGAACATGTGTATGTGAGAACATGTGTGTGTAAATATATGAGAGGAAGAGAAGAAAGTTTGTGCACAACAATTCTGTCATCTGTTTGGAAATATTATTTTGATTAGTAAGATTTTACTCTTCTTGATGTTTTATATTTCTTAATTTTATTGTTTATTTTTTATGTTTTTTCATTATTGTGCTGCATACAAAGTCTGCTTGTTGCAGTTTCTAGTTCAGTTTTTGTCTGCATGGTTTTTTTTAGAATCTCTTTATTCTGTATTTGGTGAGGCTCTGTCTGTGTTCCTCATATGTGACAGAACTTGAGGTATTCTGCTAGCATGTAGTTTCTGTGTAAGGAGTTAGAGAAACTTTTTGTTTTAGAGCCTGGTGAAATCTTTGCAGTGTTGCCTTTTCATAGGTCAGAGTTTTTGTTGTTTTAGTGCTGGCTGTAAGTGCTGTTTTGATGAGTGAGATTTACAATATTGTAATTGTAATTCAGTTAACTTATGGCATTCTGAGTGCCATGCATACACCTGTCACAGGTTACAATAGACCTAATATAATATGGGTTCCAAGTGCCTTTTTTGCTTTTTAGCAGGGTCTCCAGGTTGGCATACAGCAATGCTTGTAAGTACAATATATATTTGTAAGTGCTATTTTTGCCTCTGAAAACTTTTAATGTCCTTTTTCATGTAAAATCTGTTATTATAAATGCATAATTTTTAATTGTTTGTGGGGTGGGCTGAGGCCCAGGGAGGAGCACAAGCTGTAAGGCTACACCCGCCCTGAACTCTTAATTATACACTTACTCATCAATTCCCACTTAGATTACTGCAAATTGCTCCTCATAGCTCTCCCACTAAACTTCTCTTCTCTCCATACACATCTACTTGTCAATTCTGCTTAACAGGCAACTCACTCTTATCTGTGTTCTTCTCCTCTACTGCCAGCCCCTGACTGCTTCCAACTGGCTGCACTTTATGCTTGGAATAGATTTCCTGGGTTGGTGTGTTATGGTCCCTTCTCTTGCCTTATTCAAATCCACTAAGGTTACATTGTATCTGTCTCAAGCTTGTCTGAATTCTGCCACTGTTTTGCTATATTTCATTTTAAGTCTGTTTCAAGTATTCAACACCCTCTCAGTGAAAAGTATTTTCTTGAATCTCTTTTCCTCTTCCCTCCCTTCAGCTTGATATGATGACCCTTTGTCCTTCAGCTTATCATTCTACAGAAAATGCTACTTTCTAATAATTATTAAAGCCCATTAGATATGTCAATGTTTGTTTCATCTTTCCTCTTTCCCTTCTTCCTTTCAAGTTAGATGCCACGAGTGGCCGTGGTCGGCTCCTCTTACCTCCTCTCTGGGCATCAGCACAGCACTCATGTGGTGGCGGGGAGTCACTCCTGCCTCAAGCCTCCGGACTCCTCCACTCCCGTGGGTCCTGCTGCTGGATCTGTGCCACATTCCGCAGCAGCCGGGACGATTCCCGACCCCCTCATCGTGGCACCAGGTTGCAGGCCTCCGCTCCCAGCAGCCCAAGTCGGGCAGGGCCCTCCCTATGTGCGCAGCTGTGCCTCCTGAAGCTTTCTGAAAGGGCCAGCACCAATTGATGCAGTCCAGCATCCTGGATGACGTCAGGAGCTGGGAACTATTTATTGGGGCCTCCTCTTCCTGTTCCTCAACTTGGCAACCAGCCTGCTTCACTCTGGTGGAGTCTTCTGAGCTGCGTTGGTGTCTTGAGTCCTGTTCCTGCCCTCCGAGTCCTGTTCCTGCTCCAGCTTCCATCCTTTGGTTCCGACGGACGGATCTTCTGGCTTCTGACCTCGAACTGGCTATCGGTGACTCTCTGGCTTCTGATCTCGGACTGGCTTTCGGTGATTCTTCTGGCTTTGACCTCGGACTGGCTATCGGTGACTCTCTGGCTTCTGACCTCAGACTGGCTTTCGGTGATTCTTCTGGCTTCGACCTCTGACTGGCTATCAGCGACTCTCTAGCTTCTGACCTTGGACTGGCTTTCGGTGATTCTTCTGGCTTCGACCTCTGGCTATTGGCAACTCTCTGGCTTCTGATTCTGGACTGGCTATCGGCTACTCTCTGGCTTCTAATCCTGGACTGACTTCAAATGACTCTCCCAGCTGTGAATCCACCATCTTCGCAGGGCCCACTTAAGACCAGCCAGCCCTACGCACCCAAAGGCTCAACCCGCGGGGAACAGGGCTGATGTTGGTGAAGCTCCAGCCGGCCCCTGCGTCAGCTCGGCCTCGCCTCCCGACGGTGGGGACCTGCGGGTGTTCGCCCTCTCAGGTAGCTCCAACTCCCCCTCGGGCAAGGGGTCCACACCCTCCTTCGTCTTCACTACATTTCAGAGTCTATCTCCAGCTCCTTCAGGCTCTGAATATGGCATATATAGTGCAGGCCAGACACCATATCCTTTGAATTGTCTCTACCTTGTCAATATCCTTTTATAGATGTGCCTTTCCAAAATTGTACACATTTGTATTCCTCTGTTTGCCAGTGTCACAGTGTCCATCTGTATGTGGCTTGCACATTTTTTTTTATCACTTATCTACCAGCAACAGCTACAACAATGTATCAAGGAAAGCAGAAATGATTAATGAAACAACCAAAACCAGCTCAAAGTGAGGAGAAAATGGTTTTAGTTGTCAGCCAGCATAGACATGAAGTAGCAATAGACGCGTGCTTAAGTACTGTGACAAATGGCAATAAAGTTCTTAATTTTTGATAAGGGCTGAGAAAAAAAGAAAATAAGTGAGTCAAGCTTAACAGCAGAACAACATTTCCAAACTTTCAGTCATTAATGGTGATGTAAAGAGACTGTCCCAATATATCAGACATTACAAGGAAATGAGATAATTTGTTTTCCCTGTCTCACATGCCCCCTAAGTTCAACTGAAATGTAATGATATTAAAGCTGGCATCAATTTAGCTATGCTTAACGGCAGCCTAACTTCAGTAATTGTATTATTTCAGATACAGTAGCAAAATTAAAGGATAAGGGACCACCCCACAGAAGTGTTATTAATTGTAGCAGTGGGGAATCTCATCTGTCTGAAGAAAATTCATTGCCATAAAGGGTCTCTTTCTGTTTAACTTCAATGCTCCTTTCACTCCACCTGCAGAGAGGTATGAGAAATTTTTATTTGCAAAGCATCTCATTTGTTTGAACTCCCTACAATTATACTGTATACAAAAGTACTTTACAAGACACAAGAAATGGTAAAATGTATTATGCCTTCAAGACACAGGAAATAGTAGAGGAAATAGAAATTACAGAACAAAGAGACATGGAGGATAAAGTTGAGCATTTAAGTAACCTGTTCAAGAGTACAGGGATGTAGATATTCAAAAGATAAGACTTATCCGGCTAGCTTACATGGGATATTCAGCAGCATGGCTATGGTGCTGAGTACCCCTGTCTAAATTGCTACTTAACTATACGTAAACACCACTGTGAACAGCAATCCTCCCAGTTATTAAACTGATCTAGAACAAAATGTTGCTCTGTCGCTGTGGAGATGGGTTTTTTTTTTTAATTAATTTCATCTATCCTTTTTGAAAAAAAGATTTTTTCAGAGTTGAACTTTCATTTTCAGCACCTATACTCCAAAGTAGGTATGAATAATTTTTCTATGACTTGATACTTTTAACACATTTTATCTGAAAAAATATTTTTTTAGGAAGAGCAGAAGGTGTCATATAGAGTGTAGGTGTCCCCGCACCAGTATCATGATGGTTATAATCATTAACCTCCTGCCACTTCCATATATGCAATTTTTCAAAATCATTTTTTTAAAAGTGTTTTCTCTGTATGGTCCCAAAATTTCTCTGGCGTCCATGTTGTAATCAATGCTGCTCTCTAGGCGGAGACAAGTGAAACCATTAAAGATGGAATTATACTGATATTTGAGCGGGTACCTTCAAGTATCTTTGGTGTTGGCTTTCTTGAATAATAAAGATAAATCCCGATACGTCCGTGTTTCAGACCTAAGTCTTTCTTCAGGGGATATCACCGTAGAAATCTCCAACTACTGGAATCGTTTACCTCGCTGTATAATTGATTGCTCTGCTTTTTACCGCTCCATGTCTCAGAACAGATGTCTCAGGATGTCCGGGGAGCTGGCTTTACTCAGAGCTAGTCTGAGTGTCTCAAATCTGTATTCAATTGCTAGGTACTTTGATAGAATTTTCCATTGAAAAAGATATTTCTTCGTTTGTGCTGCTGTGTCAGCCAGGCTTTTTTTTTAACTGTACTTTTTTTTTTTAATTGAACAGGAAAAGTACAAATATTGTACTTATCCACCTAAGGTAATTGGATAAGTAGTGCCACTCTGATCCGCCCACTATCCACCTACTAGATATCCAGCTATCTACTTAGCTGGATAAGTGACTTATCCGGCTAAATAGTGCTGAATATCAGGTCCAGAGTAACTAGTAGAAACCTCGGTGTACATTTTGACCCTCAGCTTATAAGCAATCACATATCCAAACAGTCATTAAATCTTCCTTCTACAAGATCCACTTACTGAAACACATTAAGCCTCTACTTGAACATGATGCTTTCCATATTGTACTTTCAAGCTCATGTTCTAACTACTCCTGATTACTGTAACTCTCTTTATATAGGTCTCCCAAATAGTTCTCTGTGTCCTCTTCAACTTGCACAAAACTCAGCTGCCCGTCTTCTTTCTGGATCCAAATTCTCCGATCATATCATCCCAGTGCTATGCAATCTTCATTGGCTACCAATTAACTGGTGAATTCAATACAAATTACTTTCTACTGTACACAATTTAATTCACAATAAAAACCGCTGGCTATCATCGACTCTACACCTATATACACCAACCCAAATTCTATGACCTCAGAATCAAATGCTCTTACAGGTCCCTTCTCCAAAATCTACTAGACTGGTACTACTAACTCGCGAAAGATCCTTTTCCATAGCTGGCTCTAGGGATGTGCATTCGTTTTCAACAAATGTGCAATCCGCAATGCATAAGTCCCTATTTGTTGTATTCGTGAGTTCGTGAAATGCATGGCGATCCCCCATGAATAAAACATTAGGGATGTGAATTGTTTTTGAACGATTAAAATTATCGTCAGATAATTTTAAAATCATCTAAAATCGTTAGAGTGCACGATACAATACAAATGCCCCCGATTTATCGTCAGGGGCATTTGTATTGTATCGTTAAATAGGGCACGGGAATTATTTGGGGGAGGGCGGGAAAACCGGCACACCAAAACAACCCTAAAACCCACCCCGAACCTTTAAAACAAATCCCCCACCCTCCCGAACCCTTCCCAAAATGTTTTAAATTACCTGGGGTCCAGTAGGGGGGTCCCGGCGCGATCTCCCGCTCTCTGGCCACGGCTGCGTTAAGAGAAATGGCGCCGGTGGCCCTTTGCCCTTATCATGTGACAGGGCAAAAGTAGCGCCAGCAGCCATTTTGAATATTGGCAATACGGCCCGCATGCAGGAGGTCGCTTCCAGACCCCCACTGGACTTTTGGCAAGTCTTGTGGGGGTCAGGAGGCCCCCCCCAAGCTGGCCAAAAGTCCCTGGGGGTCCAGCGGGGGTCCGGAAGCGATCTCCTGCATGCGTGACGTCGGAAGCCAGGAACCAAAATGGCGCCGGCGCTACTTTTGCCCTGTCACATGATTAGGGCAAAGAGCCACTGGCGCCATTTCTCTTAACGCAGCCATGGCCAGAGAGCGGGAGATCGCACCGGGACCCCCCACTGGACCCCAGGTAATTTAAAACATTTTGGGGGGGGTTCGGGAGGGTGGGGGATTTGTTTTAAAGGTTCAGGGTGGGTTTTAGGGTTGTTTTGGTGTGCCGGTTGCAAACAGGATTTGGGTGTTGTGGGTGGGAGATATATTCAATTTCTAGCTAGTTTGATAGAATTTTCCATTGAAAAAGATATTTCTTCATTTTTACTGCTGTGCAAGACAGGCTATTTTCTTAACTGCAGGTTGTTTTTTTTATTGAACTCAGACAGTCTCTATGTGCTCTTTTAAGCCAACAAGGCAGTGCACTGGGCATCAGTGGGCAGTTTTGCAGACTCACATATATTGGGATAGCGGTGATCTTCGAAGCCAAATCCCCAGTACGCCTCTTTGTAGTTACCAATTTGGTGTGTGCATATACAGTGGTCCCAGTTGTAGTGTACATCCAGGCACTGCACCGTGGGACTGTGGGCAGTTTTTCAGACTCACAAATATTGGGACACCAATCCCTAGTAGGCAGTGACATTAAATCCATGATGTCAGGGAAAGCAAGACATGGACGAGTGATTGGGTCTGGCAGAGGAGGCACTGGCAGAGGACACACTTGAAAAGGCAGTGCCAGTCCTCCATTAAAGTTAAAAATGGACCTGTTCCAATCTAAAATCTCTGGAGGGGCAGGCAGTTCCATCCGGAAAAAAATGAAATTTAAAGATGATGCATCACCACCACCTGTTTCTGACCCTGTAGTTTTGGAGGTGAGGGAAGGGGAGGCTGAGTGAAAGCAAGACAAAAGGGTGAGACCCAAAAGCAGCAATGCTACAGCAGACTTGACTAGCATTGAAAATGTAGTGCAGGCACTGTTTGCTTCTGATTCCGATGAAGAATCATCTTGTGTGGGATTCTCATCATCAGAAATGGAAGAAGTAATAGCTGAAGAAGGTTTAGGAGGATTAGTTAGTTCTGTCTTAGCCTCCACTTCAGTGCTGCAGGGGAGAGATGAAACTGATGATGCTGATGAGTCAGTGCAGGCACAGAGTGTGACTGATGCCCCTGGCATTGCTTCTCAGGGTGCACCCACAACTTCAGCTCCAGGGCGGCCATTCTGCGCCGCCATTTTGCAAAATGGCGGCTCAAAATGGAGGCGGCCATAGGCCAACACGATTCGACTACAGGAGGTCGTTCCGGACCGCCGCTGGACCCCCAGGTAATTTAAGGCATTTGGGGGGGGGGTTCGGGAGGGTGGGGGATTTAATTTAAAGGGTCGGGGTGGGTTTTAGGGTGTTTTAGTGTGCCAGTTTTCCTGCCCTCCCCCTTCCTCCGATTTAGCTACGGACCGCCGCTGGACCCCCAGGTAATTTAAGGCATTTGGGGGGGGGTTCGGGAGAGTGGGGGATTTAATTTAAAGGGTCGGGGGTGGGTTTTAGGGTGTTTTAGTGTGCCGGTTTTCCTGCCCTCCCCCTTCCCCCGATTTAGCTATGGACCGCCACTGGACCCCCAGGTAATTTAAGGCATTTGGGGGGGGGTTTGGGAGGGTGGGGGTTTTAATTTAAAGGGTCGGGGTGGGTTTTCGGGGGTTTTAGTGTGCCGGTTCACGATTTTAACGATTTTCACGATACTCTAAACACCCAAACGGCGACGATACGATTCCCTCCCCCTCCCAGCCGAAATCGATCATTAAGACGATCGAGGACACGATTCACATCTCTAATAACTACTGCCATCTGGGGATGGTGGCAGTACCAATCAGGGGACCCCTTTTTCCAGGCAGCGTAAAGTGGTTGAAAAGGAGCAGAGTCACACCACGCCCTCAGCCCCTTCTAGCATTCAGGTGGCAGGCCACCAACCCCCTGCCATGTGTCAGAAGCGACAACCCACCATGAAGGAAATGGGGTGGTGTTCGGTAACGCTATCCCGGGGAAGGAGGCAGGCAGCCTCAAAGGTTGTAACCAGGAACACTGGGGAAATTATTGCCCTTGATGACCAGCCCTTGCAGATAGTGGAGAATGTGGGTTTCAAGCATTTGCTGCAGGTCTTAGGTCCAAATTACAAAGTCCCCTCCAGAACCACATTTAGCAGAAAGGTCATCCCCAGCCTGTACAACCAGTGTCGCAGTTGCATCCAAGTGCTGATAGCTAAGGCAGAGGGGAGTGTGCATTTCACCTGCAATATCTGGATTACACTGAATGCTGCACACTCTTCTCACTCCCTGATAGCACAATGGTGGGACCTGGCTGAGGCAGGGGCAGGCGGCAGCTCTATTAGTGAACAAGTATCAGAGTGGAGGTGGGCTTTATTGCACACCCACCTGACGGATGACGCCCATACCTCAGCCAATATTCTAGCATGCATCAGACAGATGCTGGTGGGCTGGCAGCTACACCAGTGAGACAGGACTCTTCAGGCGGGTTTCTTTGTCACAGACAATGGTGCAAACATGGTAAAGGCAATATCCGACTAGGGCTTTCAGAAGATCCGATATTTTGCACACCCTCTGCACCTGGTAGTGAAGTCAGCTCTGGGGTTGGAGTCAAAGCACCCAGAGAATGAATAAAGTGAGAAGGCAGGGCAGGTTCTCCAAGAAAAGCAGACTGATTTGGAGATGCCTCACAAGTGTCTCATTCAAGACATTACCACATGGTGGAATTCCACCTATATGATGCTGCAGAGGTTAGTGGAGCAGTAGACACCCCTTCATAGCCTTTCTCTGGAAATGGAGATAGGTGTGCATAGTCCCCTAGGGCATCATCATTGGTTAGTTATGAGTCAGCTGGTAAAGATCCTGCAGCCCTTCCAGGATGCCATGGAAAGGTGAGTTCCAGAAGTGCCGCCTTGGCTGACATCATCCCAATAGTTAATTTTCTGGAGGAAAGAGGGAATGACAGCAGAGATGATGCATTGTCTGGACTTTTTGCAGAAGCAGGTGCAAGAGAGATTAAGAACTTTAACAGAAGACCACACATACATGCTCGCCACAGTCTGTGATCCCGGTGTGAAAGGGAAACTCACCCTACAGTCTGATTGTCTCATATTTGTGAAGAACCTGCTGTTAGTAAAATTCTGTGAACAGGAGAACCATAGGCAGAGACAGATTAGGCATGAAGCAGAAGAGGAAACAGTGGGCACTTCAGAGAGTAGTGCTAGTCCAAGCAGGAGCAGCACTCTGTCAGTGACAGCTAGTATTTTCTCCTCCACTTCAGTATGCCAAAGCCATGTTGCCCCTATGAAATCATCTGTTCTGGAATGGGCTAGAGAGAAAGCAGCTGGCATGAAGGACACTCAGCCCACCCAAGCAAAGGAGACACCAGCACAAAATGTCAGTGACACGGTATCTCACAGAGCCCATAGAGGACATGCAGACAGATCCCCTGGCGTATTGGGCACACAAGTCCACTGTCTGGGCAGACCTAGCCAAAGTGGCTCAGCGATATCTGTCATGTCCACCAACCAGTGTGCCCAATGAATGTGTATTTTCAATGACAGGGGATATCATGAGACCTCACCGCTCAAGGCTGGCACCAGAGTTGATGGAAATGCTAGTGTTTTTGAAAATAAACATGCCTTTGCTTGGGTTTCCAAAGTTTCCCTGTGAATGGCAAGATGAATAAAAGCAATTGAAAGCCTTGCAGCAGTTCCAACTGCCTCCTATGCTCCAGATGATATCAGCACATGTACCTGATCTGAAACGCTGTGCCAGTCTGTCCTCTGTTCAGGCCATATGTCCCTACAAGGGCCTAACCTCAAATGCAGTGCCTGTCTGAGTTTAGTTCTAGTATTTCTAATTTCAGTTTCATGTATTTGTGTATTACTTCTTTCCAGAATATTCCTTTTCCTGTTTTGCAACATTTGGAATGTAAGAACATAAAAAGCTGACTTAAGATGTTTGGAACTTGCATATTTCATAGGCTCAATAGTTTTCATGACCTTCATAATATGGGCCATTTTCCCTAAATCTTTCTTAGGTGCCAACATTAATGTTTCTAGTACTTTAGAAAACTGGTGGTAGTTGCACTCTAGTTCATCCGTTGTGTTCCCATAGTTTACAGAGGCACTGTGTAAACTACAAAGTCAACATAGGTTGATACTGTAGATTTGGACTTGAGTAGCAGTTTTCTTATTTCTGAGAGCTCTTCAAATTCCTTTGTTGTCAGCTGAAGTGCCTGAGTACAGTTAATAGCTTCTGGATATTTACAAGGGCTTGACCTCAAATGCTGTGCCTGTCTATCCAGGCCTTATGTCCCTATAAGGGCTTGACCTCTAATGCTGTGCCTGTCCATCCAGGCTGTATGTCCCTACAAGGTCTTGACAGCTAACGCTGTGCCTGTCAGTTCACTGTCCAGGCCTTACGTCCCTACAGGGGCCTGACCTCAAACGCTGTGCCTGTCCATCCAGGCCTCATGTCCCTACAAGGGTCTGACCTCTAACGCTATGCCTATCTGTCCAGCTTGGAGCTTGGATATTTCATATGCTCAATAGTTTTTATGACCTTCATAATACAGGCCATCTTCCCTAAATCTTTCTAGTCCCTGTGACATAGTGAGGGCAAAGGCGATCGGTGCCATTTTGAGTACTGGCTTCCGACGGCCGGAGTGCAGGAGGTTGCTCCCGGACCCCCGCTGGACATTTGGCAAGTCTTGTGGGGGTCAGGAGGTCCCCCCAAGCTGGCCAAAAGACCCTAGGGGACCACCAGGGGTCCCGGAGCGATCTCCTGCCCTCGGGCAGTCGGCTGCCAGTAATCAAAATGGCGCCGATAGCCTTTGCCCATACTATGTCACAGGGGCTACCGGTGCCATTGATCAGCCCCTGTCACATGGTAGGAGCACAATATGGCGCCGATGGCCATGTGACAGGGGCTGACCAATGGCACCGGTAGCCCCTGTGACATAGTAGGTCAAAGGCTATCGGCGCCATAATGAAACCGGCACCGAGGGTGTGAGAGTGCAGGGGATGGCTCCCGGACACCCTGCTGGACCACCAGGGAGTTTTGGTAAGTCCTGGGGGGGGGGTCAGGAGGGGGGGTAGTTTAAATTGATTAATTTAGGCGACCGAATAATTCGGCGAAGATTCGTGTATTCGTGGGGAATCGCTATACGTTTCGCTTCCCCATGAATACAACGAATATGCCAACATCCGTTGCAGATTGCCAATACATAGAGACTGAATGCACACCCCTAAAGGTTACAGAGGCACTGTGTAAACTACAAAGTCAACATCGGTTGATATTGTAGATTTGGACTTGAGTAGCAGTTTTCTTATTTCTGAGAGCTCTTTATCAGCTGAAGTACAGTTAATAGCTGAAGTACAGCTGAAGTACAGCTGAAGTACAGCTGAAGTACAGCTGAAGTACAGTTAATAGCTTCTAGGTATTTACAAGGGCTTGACCTCTAATGCTGAGCCTGTCAGTCCAGGCCTTATGTCCCTACAAGGGCTTTACCTCTAATGCTATGCCTGTCCGTCTAGGCTTTACGTCCCTACAAGTGCTTGACCTCAAATGTTATGCCTATCCATCCAGGCCTTACGTCCCTACAAGGGCTTGACCTCTAATGCTATGCCTGTCCAACCAGGCTGTACATCGCTACAAGGGCCTGACCTCAAACGCTGTGACTTTCTGTCCACTGTCCAGGCCTTATGTCCCTACAAGGGCTTGACCTCTAACGCTGTTTCTGTCCATCCAGGCCTTACATTCCTAGAAGGGCTTGACCTCTAATGCTAGGCCTGCCGTCCAGGCCTTACAACCCTAAAGGGCCTGACCTCAAATGCTGTGCCTGTCCGTCCACTGTCCAGGCCTTATGTCCCTACAAGGGCTTCACCTCAAATGCTGTGCCTGTCCATCCTCTGTCCAGGCCTTATCTCCCTACAAGGGCCTGACCTCAAATGCTGTGCCTGTCTATCCACTGTCCATGCCTTATGTCCCTACAAGGGCCTGACCTCAAATGCTGTGCCTGTCCGTCCACTGTCCAGGCCTTACGTCCCTACAAGGGCCTGACCTGAAACACTGTGCCTGTCCATCCACTGTCCAAGCCTTATGTCCCTACAAGGGCTTGACCTCTAACACTGTGCCTGTCCATCCACTGTCCAGGCCTTATGTCCCTACAAGGGCTTCACCTCAAATGCTGTGCCTGTCCATCCTCTGTCCAGGCCTTATGTCCCTACAAGGGCCTGACCTCAAATGCTGTGCCTGTCTATCCACTGTCCATGCCTTATGTCCCTACAAGGGCCTGACCTCAAATGCTGTGCCTGTCTATCCACAGTCCGTGCCTTATGTCCCTACAAGGGCTTGACCTCTAAAGCTATGCCTGTCCATTTAGGCCTTATGACCCTACAAGGGCTTGACCTCTAATGCTGTGTCTGTCCATCCAGGCCTTATGTCCCTACAAGGGCCTGACCTCAAACATTGTGCCTCTCTGTCCACTGTCCAGGCCTTACGTCCCTACAAGGGCCTGACCTGAAACGCTGTGCCTGTCCGTCCACTGTCCAGGCCTTATGTCCCTACAAGGGATTGACCTCTAATGCTATGCCTGTCCATCCACTGTCCAGGCCTTATGTCCCTACAAGGGCTTCACCTCAAATGCTGTGCCTGTCCATCATCTGTCCAGGCCTTATGTCCCTACAAGGGCCTTACCTCAAACGTTGTGCCTGTCTGTCCACTGTCCCAGCTGTATGTCCCTACAAGGGCCTGACCTCAAACGCTGTGCCTGTCTGAGTTTAGTTCTAGTATTTCTAATTTCAGTTTGATGTATTTGTGTATCACTTCTTTCTAGAATATTCTTTTCTTGTTTTACAACATTTGGAATGTAAGAACATACAAAGCTGACTTAATATGTTTGGAGCTTGCATAGTACATATGCTCAATAGTTTTCATGGCCTTCATAATATGGGTCATGTTTTCGAAATCTTTCTTAGGTGCCAACAGTAATGTTTTTGTACTATAGAAAACTGGGGTCCCTACGAGGGCTTGACCTCTATCCTCGAATGCTGTGCCTGTCCATCCAGGCCTTATGTCCCTACAAGGGCTTGACCTCTAATGCTGTGCCTGTCCATCCACATTTGGAATGTAAGAACATACAAAGCTGACTTAATATGTTTGGAGATTGCATAGTTCATATGCTCAATAGTTTTCATGACCTTCATAATATGGGCTATGTTCCAGAAATCTTTATTAGGTGCCAACAGTAATGTTTCTAGTACTATAGAAAACTGGTTGTAGTTGCACTCTAGTTCATCCTCTGTCTTCCCATAGTTTTCAGAGGCACTGTAACATAGGTTGATACTGTAGATTTGGGCAGGAGATGACATCAATGCTTCTTTTGGTCCTAACGGCTGAACCCCCATTGCAAAGGAAACCCTCAGTCTCTGGCAATTCAAAATACTAATCCTTCACAGCATGGGTCCTTAATTAAACAATTTTCTTTTAGTTTCAGGGAAGAGCAGAGAACTTCCTCTGTCTTGCTCAGAAAGTCATGATCAGTTTTAAATGATCATGATCATGCTTAAATCCTAACAATTTGTACCATTATCCACTCTAGGGGGCCAACCCATTCCGGGGAGCCCTTTGCTGCTCAAAGGAAAGGGAACTCTTCCTGGGGTAGCCGCTTATCTCTTAGTACCTGTTGACCTATGTTGAACCGCTGTTCACATGGCACCCTCTTCCACATCGCCACACTTTGAAGGCTTGTGCTCCACTCTAGGGGCCAAACCATTCCAGGGAGCCCTTTCCTGCTCAAAGTAAAAGGGAACACTCCCCAGGTGTTGCCGGCCTATCTCTTAGTACCTGTTAACCCATGTTGAACCACTGTTCATATCGCACCCTCCTCCACATCGCCATGCTTTGAAGGCTCGTGCTCCACTCTAGGGGTCAACCCATTCCGGGGAGCCCTTTCTTGCTCAAAGGAAAGGGAACTCTCCCTGGGGTAGCCGGCCTATCTCTTAGTACCTGTTGACCCATGTTTAACCACTGTTCACATGGCACCCTCCTCCGCCTCGGCCTTGAAAATTATTGTTTGTATATCTGCTAACTCCAATAGTTTTTGAAAGACCAGCGAGAGCTCACTAGACGCCAATGGAAACACCCCAATCTAGGGGCGAACCCATTCCTGCGCAAAGGAAAGGGAACTCTCCCCGGGGCCAGCCCGTCTTGCCCTTATCAAAACCACAGGGACCTGACTACCTCAGCTCTGCCAGCCTGTCTTGCCCTATCAAAACCAAAGGGACCAGACTACCTCCGCTCTGCCAGCCTATCTTTCCCCTATCAACTGACTTTCTGCCACCCTGCCTTGCTGCCATATACCAGATGACTCATTCAAAACCTAGTGGTGTTATTGCCACTATCATGGTACCTCACTGTGTTGGTGCTAGCCTTTCTGCTTGCTATTTTTCCCCTTCATTGTGCTGTAGGATGTTGATTCTACTTGTCTTGCCACTTTGGCTGTCGTGCTGCCTTCAAGGGTTCATGCATCTGTTATTGGTGCTCTCTTTTGAAGCTGTGGTGTGTTTTTGACACTCTTGCTGCTGCTTTGCACCTCTGTTAAAGCACTCTTGCCACTTTTGCCACTCCTGGTACCCCTTTGCCCCTTTAAAGTGCCTTAGGCTATTCATGCCTCTTTGGTACCACTTTGCCACAGTCTAAGTACCTTGGAGTTCTTTTCTCATTCTGATGATTGCTCCCCAGAAGTTTCATCAGAATTGATAAGAAAACTCCAATTCTGCAGCCAAATATAGGCTGCAAATACTTCCCCCATTGACTTTAATGGGAAAACAGAAAATGAATAAAACTAATCAAAGAATTGGTTTTTCCCCCTATGAAACTAATGCAACAAATTTGGGTCCCGAGGAACGAAAACCGAATTGAAACAGTCTAACTTCAGTTAGTCAGCCAGAGTGCACTCGCCCGCTCTCCCACGACTTTTACTATATCAGCCTGTAACAGTTAACTAAAATAAGGTCTGAGAATTAGTGATAACAGCCAGTTCTTCATTCTCTATATTGTCAGCATTGTCACGATACATATTTTCATTAAATTGCTTCAGCATATTTCTAGCTGGCAAGAAGCTTTTACAGCAAATTCCCTCATGCTCATTCCCCTCTCCCCACCCCCCCTCCAAGCACATCCCTGGCACACACTCATTCCCCTCTCCCACCCCCTACAAACACGTTTTCAATTCCCTCATGCACATTCCCTCCTCCAAGCACATCCCTGGCCCCCCACACACTGATTCCCCCCTCTGAGCACATCTCTGGCCCCCGCACTCTCATTACCCCTCTGAGCACACACTGATTCCCCCCTCCAAGCACATCTCTGGCCCCTACTCTTTCATTCCCCCCTCCCTATCCCCTCCGAGCACATCTCTGGCCCCCACATTCTCATTCCCCCCTCCCAACATACTAATTCCTCTCCTCCTGATACCTGACTGTAGCTGCAGAGTCTGAAGATTCCTTTGCTGCTGTGCTGCAATGCCCTGCGGCTGGCCTTCTGGTTCCAGGTCTGCCCACATGCGATGCTGTGCATGCCGTGCTGGGCCTGCCCACAAAATGTGCTCCTGTGTGTGTGTGAGTCAAGTTTTCACTGCAGCTGTGCTCTGATTGGCTTACTGCTGCAATATAGGGATAGGGTGCGCCTGCTATGGACAGGCTTCATCGCAGCAGCAGCCAATCACTATCACATGATTCAGAGGCCAAGTCCCGCCCAACAAGCCCAAAAAAACGCGACTGGAAGAAAAAATAGCCCAATTAAAAGCAACCCGCGAATTGGAAAAAAAAAATGTGAATGACTACAAAAAGAAGCCCAATCTCGCAGTAAATAAGCGAGGTTGGCAACACTGGTTACTGAGCTCTTCCCTTGAATATATAATGTGCTTCTAAGGTAAATTAGTGCAAAACAATCCCTTTGGAGATTTCACTTCAGTTTTCCTGAGTGACTCACTGCTGTTCTGATTAACAAAGAATGGTACCTAATCAAATAAAACACACAACCTTAACATAAGAAAACACTTAGTTAGTTAGCCAGAGTGACTCACTGCTCTCTTGATTAATAAATGTTGGTACCTATTCAAACCAAATCACACTACCTCTACACCTTTCCAAGGTGAGTAACTGAACTTTTCAACCTTTTTACTTAGGTATACACTGTTCCTAGCTTATTTCTAGCTTCTGGCTACTTTTTGGGGTTTGGGGGGTTTTTTTGTGGGTTGTTTTTTTTAAATACAAACACTCAGTTCTGCTTACTAGCTGCCTTACAGACTTTTAAAAATAAACACACTACCTACTGCTTACTAGCTGCCTTATTGACTGACTGTTTAAAAATATAAACAGTCTAACTTGTTTATTCACTGCCTTACTGACTATTAAAAGCACAAACACACAAACACACTAAATAATATTCCCAAATGCCGCAATACTTTTAAAAAAGACAATGTCCCAAGCAAAAACTTACTGATTCCTTTCAGCCACCAGCAAGGTGATCCTCTCCTCTCAGAGCTCCCACTGGAATGTCCCACTCTTATAGTAGTTAGGTATTTATTAGGGATGTGCAGAAGGGACGGATTCATCCCATTTGGTATTCGGATTTGTCGGGACCCAAATCTGTTGCATCCATTCTCAGGGAACCCTGATCCGTTCATTAGTTACATATGTATTTGTTTCCCAAAAAAAACCCATCCCAACCCTTTAAATTTAATTTACTACAACACCCCACCCTCCTGACCCCCCAAGACTTGCCAAAAGTCCCTGGTGGTCCAACGAGGGTCCTGGAGCGAGCTCCTGCACTCGGGTTGTCGGCTTCCCATATTCTAAATGGTGCCGATAGCCTTTGCCCTTACTATGTCACAAAGTTGCTCCTACCATGTGACAGGGGCTGAACAATGGCACTGGTAGCCCCTGTGACATAGTAAGGGCAAAGGCTATCGGCGCCATTTTGAATACCGGCAGCCGACGGCCCGAGTGCAGGAGATCTCTCCAGGACCCCCACTGGACCACCAGGGACTTTTGGCAAGTCTTGAGGGGGTCAGGAGGGTGGGAGTTTATTCGTTAGTGATACGTTGTATTCATGTGGGTTTGCCATACATTTCGTGACCTCCACAAATACAACAAGTATGGCATATGCGTTGTGAATTGCCAATACATTGCAAACGAATGCACACCCCTAGTATTTATACCTCTATATGAGGCCCACCTAGTTAATTGAAGTGGCCTGGTTTGGCCTCTGTTGGAAACAGGATGCTGGTCTGACCCAGCATGGCAATTTCTTATGTTCTAGGTTTAGGTATTAGTGTAGGGGATAGGAGCTACTTTGACATTTAGAGTGAGGTGTACAAACAAAACAGTGCACTCTTGCGAAGGTTTGTTGTCTTTCGGAGTGAGGAAACTGGCCCAAAGATGAGATTTGTGCAATGTTCTCTCCACCTAGCTTGATGTTACCCAGGTAGAGAGTCCATTATGCTAGGTGGAGAGAACATTGTACAAATCTCATCTTTGGGTGAGTTTCCTTACTCTGAAGAACATGAAATCTTCACAAGAGTGCACTGTTCTGTTTGTACATCTCACTCTGAATGTCAAAGTGGCCGCTAACCCCTACACTAATACTTCAACCTCACCTCAAGTAAGTAGGTGGGCCTCATATAGAAGTAAAAATACCTAACTACTAGAAGTGCTTTATAGCTAGGTTCTCTCCTCTCTCTTTCTTTCCCTCCCTCTCTCCCTCTCCCTCCCTCTCCCTCTCCCTCTCCCTCAATCCTCCCCTCCCCCCAGTGGTTGTAGGTAGGAATTACAACAATTGTGGCACTTACCACAAAGTGTGAAAAGTTATCGCATTCTGCAGTAATACCTATGCAAAGTGCCAAGATAGTGCACTTTGCAATAAATAAGCTATTACCATAAAACATGCCCCTCTTCCTATCACATGGGATAGTTTGATGAATCTAGCCCTTAAGCATGGTAACTGTGTTGAGACAAAATCTGTGCTAGCTCAAAAAGTAAACCAAAACTTTCAGACAGTATAGTGGAAGCCAATGAAAATGTGGATACAACTTTTAATCAATACAAATTTTCAAGCAGTTGATTCCCTTCCTCTTTAAGTGGATGACATTGCACATACTACATTTCGATGTCTTATATCATAAACCAGGTTTACTGGTTTATTTCACAATTGTGATTCCTGAAAGCCTTTTTTTTAGGGTGCATTTGCTAATGAGTTAAAAGTTGAGAATTAAAGGGCTATAGAATATAAGAATTTGCCATACTGGGTCAGACTGATGAGTGAATTAAAATTCACTTGTGCGCATAAAATACGGGGGTAACATACATGGCTGGCATAAGTTCTAAAACAAAGAAAAAAAAAGCTAGGGCCTTTTAAGGGGTCGGGGAGGACAGGGGAAGAGGGAGGAAGTATGTGCAGGGGGGTAGGGAAGTTCCCTCCCATTTCGCTCCTTAATAGGAGCAGACTGGGAGGAAACTGGGGAAGACCGCGATGTGTTGCCACGTGAAAATTGCATTATTCAACCCCCCCTTGTGCGCGCATGTTATAAAATTGCACGTTCATGTGTTTGCACCGGTTAGCACGCACACATGGACGCGTGCGTTTATGTTTAAAAATCTACCCCTGAGATTCCATCAAGCTCAGATTCCTGTTTTCAACAATGGCCAATCCAGGTCACAAGATTCTGGCAAGATCCCAAACAGTAAATTAATCCCATGCTGCAATCACACAGTGATAAGTAGTGGCTATTTCTTAAGTCTTGGGTCTTGGCCAAAGCCCGGGCTGATGCCGGGGCCTCGGCTGGGATCTGAGTCTCCCTGAAACAATCACTGATCTATTGGGTATCCAATGGCCAGGCCAGGTCCTGGGCCTCAGCCTAGGATAGAGCTCGAGCCCAGGCTGTATGCCACAGCCCAGCATGGAGGTTGGGTCCCGACACGGGTCCTTGACTCAGACCCAGGCCCAATGCTGTGGCCCAGTCCGGTGACAATGTCCTGATGCCTGAGCCTTGGCCTAGGTCAGAACCCAAGCCCAGACCCAATACCGCAACCTGACCTGGAGACGAGGTCCTGATGCTAGTGCCTCAGCCTGGACCCAACCACAGCTGGCTCAGAGGTCGATCCCAATGCCTGAGCCTCAGCCTTGCCTAAAGCCCATGCCGACCCAATGTTGCGGCCCAGCCTGGAGGCCAGGTCCTGATGCCGGGGCCTGGTCTGGAGGCCATGTCCCAATGCCTGGGCCTAAAGTCAGGCCCAGATCCAGAGTCCAGGCCTCAGACCTCCTATGAAGAAGTCCTTTTCTGTCTTCTTTCTTCGTAAACTGATGTCATGCACTGGGGTCACGCTGGAGTTAATAAACTCTGGCGCATTCACTCCAGCAGATGGCACCATTTTGATGTACGGAACGATGACCGCTTTCTGGGAGCTTTGACACTTGGGCTTTGGGCCTGGGCCTGACCCTAGGCTGAGGCCCAGGCATCAGGACCTGGCCTCCAAGCCAGGCTGTGGTGTTTGGCTTGAGCTCAGGCCCTGGCCTAGTCAGGACCCAGTCTTCAAGCTAGGCCCCAGCATTGGGGCTTAGTCTGGATCGAGGCCCCCAACGTCAGGTTTGGGTCCAGGTTGAGATCTCATCGGGACCTGGCCTCTGGGCCGGGCCACGGTATCATGCCTGGGTCTGGACTCTGGCCTACTGGGTCAGGCCTGGGTCTGGACTCCGGCCTACGCCAAGGCATCAGCCTTGTGTAGGCTGAGGTTGAGGTCACAGTGACCTACCATGGCCTTAGCCTACACAAGGCCGAGGCTTCGGCCTGGGCCTAGGCCTCACCGGTGTTGGATCCCCATCAGAGTGGGTAAGTGGGGGCTGGGGTGGATCATTGCCCCAACATATTTACGGGTGGGGACGAGATAGGAGACCTTGGGAGGCCCTATTTCTGTTTTTCAGTTGTTTCTTGTTTTTGCATTTTTAAAAATGTTTGATTCCTTTTTTTCACAAATAAAACCAATCAAACATTCCAAGAACCAAAGTTCATGGGAAAAACCCTCCCAAAAACAAATCGAAAAACAAAAACAATTTTTTCCCCTATACACCTCTAGTTAATAACAGTATATTGATGTCTCCTTCAGGAATTTGTCTATACCTTTTTTAAAACCAGCAACTCTGACTGCCTTAACCACAACCTCTGGTAATGAATTCCAGAGCTTAATTGTGAGTTGAGTTAAAAAGAATTTTCTCTGATTTATTTTGAATATACTACATGCTAACTTCATGGAGTGCCCCGAGTCTTTGTATTTTTTGAGAGTAAATAACTGATTTACATTTACTTGTTCTATTCCACTCATATTTTATAGACCACTGTTATAAACCCCATCAAATGTCTCATCTCCAAGCTGAACAGACCCAACCTCTTTAGCCTTTCCTTGTAGGAAAGCCATTTCTTTCACTTTCTCATTCTGGTCACCTTTCTCTGTACTTTTTCCAAAGCAACTCTATCTTTTTTGAGCTGCGGCAACCAGAACTGAACACAATACTCTAGGAGGTGAATTTTAAGATCTGTGCGTGTGCGCACATGCGTGCATGTTTGAGGCTCGCACACATGGACGCAGAGATGTTATAATATCCACGTGTATATGTGCGTATAATTGCACCTGTTATAAAATCAACTATACAAGCGTACTTGTGCGCATGACACTATATTGATGCGCGCATGTGCGCGCCAATACCATCTCACTTTTATAAGTGCGGGGGAGGGGGGGAATTTTCGTAGATACATGTGTCAATGCAATTACCTGTTTCCTCAGTTTGTTCCCAGTTCGTCCTAGTACAGGAGAGGACTTTCTAAACCCACTAGCTAACTTGCCTCCCTATTAGCCCCAACCATTAAAACCCCGCTGACTAGCCTAGTTTTTGTTATTTCATTACTTACACGCCGTCCATAGCAGAAGTAAAGTTATGCGATATTGGTTCCTGGCGCATGCTTGTGCTCATAAATACTTACGTGTACACTTCATGTAACAGACTCAGCCCGTCCATGCCTTGCTCAGACCTCGCCCACTCCCCGCGCCTTTCTTCAACTTTTTAATTTGTGCACGTTCCAGGACATATGCGTGTACTTGTGCGGTTTTTTAAATCTGCACTGCACGTGCTGGGCCAAGTCACTCATGTATCTCCCGACTTTAGTATGTGTAGGGCTTTTAAAATCCACTAGTAAGTGTGGCCTAACTATGGAGTGATACGGTGCATTATGACATTCACTGTTTTTATTCTCCATTCCTTTCTTAATAATTCCTAACTTTTTTTTTTTTTTTTTGCTTTTTTGACCACGCCACACACTGAACCAAGGATTTGAATTTAAAATATTGTCCCCTATGATGCTCACGTCCTTTTCCTGGGTGGTAACTCCTAATATGGATTTTGCAACTGTAATGTATGCATTGATAACCAGTAGAGTGGACTATTGCAACAAGTTGTATCGAGGCCTAAATTTTTAAAAAAAATGACATAAGCACCTGCAGGATACAGAAGCATACCTGTTGCTAGGAATGAAGGGGACTGACCAAGTCAACCCCTTATGGGAAGAATTGCATTGGTTGCCCATGGA
Organism: Rhinatrema bivittatum; assembly: GCF_901001135.1. Lineage (NCBI taxonomy): Eukaryota > Metazoa > Chordata > Amphibia > Gymnophiona > Rhinatrematidae > Rhinatrema > Rhinatrema bivittatum. The sequence goes on along the minus strand of NC_042620.1, from coordinate 354,453,225 downwards.
ACAGAAGATTTTGTGGTTCTTAGCTTCCCCTTATCAGTCAGATCCTAAGTAAAGCATAGCATAGCTTAGGTTCCAAATCTCGTAAAGAGAACAATGCCGGGGATGGAGAAGGAGACTCCAGCTGAGCTGCAGCACTCCATTTTGAGCCCAATTTTATTACAACCGCACATGGACTTTAGCCCTGATTTTCAAAGGGAGCTTGTGTACATAAGTCCTGTTTGAAAATTAGTGGGACTGCATATATCTTTAGCACAACATAGGCACATTTATGCCTGCTAGAGATCAGACATAAAATGCCACTGTGGGCATTTACACACATATGTTTGAAAATCAAAAATGTGCATGCAATTCATTTCTCCACCCCTGCTCCGACCCCAGAAGCACCTTAAGGTAAAACACATAAAAGTGCATGCAAAATCACTTGCATGCATGCAAAATCACTTGCATGCATACCTTTATGTGTACAACCACCAGGGTAATTTTCAAAAAGCCATTTTACATATGTGCATATGCCTTCAAAATCACCCCCATTATGTTTACTCACCCTTAGTATAAATGTTTTTGATTTTTTTTTTTAAGTTTCCATTGAGTTAGAGCGGTGGATATCTCCAACTCCTTCTGACACACCCCAAACCCCTGTGAATGAAGGAAATGCACAATGAATCCTTCCCATGTTAACATGACTTGATAATGAGGTGAAAATCTGCAGCAGAAGCACCAAGAAATTCAACCCCTGGACTGCCACTAATGTACTTCACATGAAAGATGTGACTGAAGGAGGGAGTATGAGAAAAAAACCCACAATAGAAAAAGAAAATGAAAGTAGAAAGAGAGGAAAGGAATGAAAAAAAAAATTATCATATGGGAAACAGTTTTACAGCTAAGATGAAAAAGTCTTTTTTTCATTTTTCTCCCCCGAAGTAAGCCTGGATAAGGAGTAGATTAAGAGGAGAATGAATCACTTTTGAAATTGTTCTTGGTGCTGCAGTTCTGACTGGAAAGAGGAGGGTGGAAGGTTATTCAAAATTAAGAACAGCTCACCCAGGGGAAAAAAAATCCTTTTTTTTAGCCATCATTCCATATACATAGAAAACCATCATATTATGGTCATTTCAGCCCACCTGGACATCTTCAAAGCATCAAATAGGATGTGAAGTTACAGACATATTACATAGGTTTTTATATATGCAAAAGTCCGTCTCTGCTTTCCTGACATGCTTCACTCAGACACCACACTTAACTGTGGACAGTTGTCTTGCACTTGAGTAACAATGGTTGTACTGAGTATAGTGCAATATATTTTTGAAAATGCTTAACCCACCATGATATGTCACAGTCTCAACAATGGTTTGGCCTAGTCATAACCTAACCCCCCCCCCCCCCCCCCCCGCTTAACTTTAATTTTTAAGTTGCTCCTGCCTCTGGGCAGGCATAGGTTGCGCGCCGGCGCTGGCCGGTCCGCGATCCCGGGCACAGTGGCAAATGGCCGCTGTGCCTGGAGGCTCCAGCCCCGCCCCCGCCCACTCCCCGCCCATTTTTTCAAGCCCAGGGACATACGCGGGTCCTAGGGCTTGTGCGCATTGCCGAGCCTATGCAAAATAGGTTTGGCACATGCAGGAGGCTTTTAAAAGGGTTAAGCGCATATATTACGCGCGTAACCCTTTTAACATCCACCCCATTATCTCTAAACTATCCTATTTATTACCTGTTGTATTTCCTAACAGGCCAATTCAGTACAGTGCGCTCAGGACGAGCTCACCATTAGCCCCTGTTTGGATGCGCGTTTTCTACGTGCTATTATTACTCCTTATACATAGTGATATTAAGTTGGAGGCCCCAAAAATAAAAAAAAATAAAACATCTTAAAAAAAAAAAATCTGCTCGCGGGTTGGAAGACGGAAGCTCAATTTTGCCGGCGTCCGTGTTCCGAACCCGTGGCTGTCAGCAGGTTCAACAATCGATGCCAGTAAAATTAAGCCTCGGCTGTCAAACCCGCTGACAGCCGCCGCTTCTGCCAATGAGGAGATGCTAAGGACCCTAGCGCCTCCTTTTTACCGTGGGCCCTCATTTGCATACAGAATTGCGTGCCCAGGAGAGTGGCTTGGGCGTGCGTCGGGAGAGCGGGCGCTTGCCTCCGAGCGCCGGCTCTCCCGCACATTTTACTGAATTGGCCCATAAGTGAGTTAAAGAAGGCTGATTTAGACTGCCTTCTATCATTTTCCACCATGTGAAGGTAACTGTGAAACAGGCATGCGGGCGCACATGTGTGCACGTTCATGGCTCGCACCAAGGGACACAACCATTTTATAACATACCCGCGTATCTGCACTCATGGTATAAAATAGGCCGAATGTGCGCACATGTGCATGCGATTTTAAGTAGGGGCACATGCCTCAGTGCGCAAATGCCTCTTCTACCGCGTAAGTGGGGGGATTTTAGTAGCCACGTGTGCTGATTCAATTACCAGTTTTCCCAGTTCATTCCCAGTTCACCCAGGTAAGGGATAGGACTTCTTAACCCCCTATTTAAATAGCCTCCCTTTTTCCCTGTTAACCCCAACCTTTAAAACTCTGCTCACCTCTCTACATTTTTTTGTTTTCTGATTTACACACCACTCATAGCAGAAGCAAAGTTACGCAGCAGGGGACCCCGACGTGCGTTTGTGCACATAAGTATTTACACACTGGTTTCATTGGGAAATCTAGGAATGCCCATGCCCCACCCCGTTTTGAGAACATTTTTTTGTGCATAGAGCAGGAGATACGTGTGTATGTGGGGGCCTTTTAAAATCCACGTGCTATGCACCAGCCCGACTTGAGCGTGTATCTCCCAATTATGGCATGCACCGGGCTTTTAAAATTCACCTTTTTGCGTTTATATCATCCTGCACTATAATGGGGATTTAAAGTTCATTGGAATAGCCATCAGGGTACAGAGCTTTTCAAATTCCAGGTCAGGTCAGTAGTAGTAACTAAAAATCATTACCATGCAAAATCCATAGGGTAGTCTACATGAAATTAGTTGCTAGCCCCAGTCCAGTTTGCCATTATCATGGAGACTAATTAGCATCTTTGTTGACAGCATTGGCAGGCATGGATTGAATAGGCACAAATAATACATTACTCTCTTGTACTACTTTCAAAGTCTCTCTAAAAGCAATTGAGGCACATTGGCAGGGTGGTGTGCTATGAAGCTTGCACTGCCACTGTCCATGCTTTACCTATAAAATGGAGTGCAGTTGATCCACCATTAATCCTAAACACATAAACTTAAATTTTCACTAATGCACAAAAGCTGGAGATTTTTCCATGCACTTTCAAACATGTACAGAATTCCCTCGATTTTCAAATACAAGACCAGTTCACAAACTGACTGAATATTGGATCAATGAATGCTTAAAATATACACAATGTAAAATTACTTACTTCGATATGTGGTGCAAATTTTAGAAGAATAAGCATCATTCTCTTTATGCACATAAGCATGCCTATGAAAATTACTCACATATGTTAAGACTGTTGATAATCTCCATTGCCAGCATGAAGGTGACATACACACACATAGGGGTCAATTCTCAAACCCAGCTAACACTCAGGCCGATACAGTACAGTGCGCTCCGACGGAATATATGGAAGTCTGCCTGGTACACAGCACCAGCAGCACCCCTCTACGTCCTGTGCTATGCACCTGTGCAGATAGTGTACCACACCCACTACTCACTCACTCCTCCTCCCTACTTGACACACAGCAGCTGACACAGTGGTCCAGGAGTCACTAAGTACACAGCGTACTGGAAGTCAAAGTTTGGTTACTGTAGAAGTAAAGCTTGTACAGTGTTTTGGAAATGGTGCCTCCTCCCTTTGTGGACAGATATATGCACAGCACATTGTTCAATGCATCACAGCACAGCCAAAATCGATCGTTAAGACGATCGATCACACAATTCACATCCCTACTGTGTATTACATTCTGGATTGTCCAAGTGTGCTGAGCTGAACCAGTTATGAGCCTACAAGCTGCCTCAATAGTAAATGCTACACAGTGCAGAAATTATACGCCTAATGCTCCCACACATCTCATGTGTTTGCCATGATAGGTGATGAGCTTTGTGTGTTGCTAGCTTGACAGATACCTATTTTGTGCCACCTAAGCCCTTCAGGGGCCCATGTCAGAACATCACACTAAGTAGGGGTGATATATGCCTCTGACAGAAGTTTTTCCTTTGGGCAGCTAAAGATAATGTATGGATAAGAAGAAGTCACACAGCCTCATTAGCAATTACTGCAAGCTGATACACACCTCAATGTTGCTTAATGCCAAACATTGCAGGAACATAGGCCTTCCACATATGTAGGGGCATGAACTGGAGCATGTAGTCCATACTGCTAACATAAGAGACTTGGTTACTGACGTGCTGTGTGTGGTTTGCTCAAAGGTTGTGTGTGGGTGGTGTGGCATTCGGAGGTTGCACCCTTGGCCCTGCAATCCAATACCTCTTATCAGGCAGTGTGTTTGCCCAAAGTGAGCACAGACAGCTTTGGCACAGCTTTGATCGACTGTTTGCCCTCTGGAGAAGGTGTGCCTCTCACAGGCCAGTATATAGACAGCAGTAGGAATGGGCGGACACCTTGTACTGCTCATTTTCCCCAAGTACACTCACAGTTTATCTGTAGTCTTCATGGAGGGGCAGAGTTGTGCAGTTGGGCATGGTGACACATCCAATATGTTGTACAACTTGAATGTTAGACTTAACATTTGCCTGTGATTCTCAGCGTGACCTCCCCCGCACGGCGATGCTTTAGCAATAACTAATTGGATTAGGTCAAATAATGCAGTTATTATGGGGTGTGCTGCCTACCCACACCTAGCACTGGCCTAGGGGCTTGCAAAGTAATGGAGGGAGATAGTACTTGGTTAAATAACTTGCCAGTGAATGTTGGAATGCTGTGATGCATTGAACAATGTGCTGTGCATATATCTGTCCACAAAAGGAGGAGGCACCATTTCCAAAACACTGTACAAGCTTTACTTCTACAGTAACCAAACTTTGACTTCCAGTACGCTGTGTACTTAGTGACTCCTGGAACACTGTGTCAGCTGCTGTGTGTCAAGTAGGGAGGAGGAGTGAGTGAGTAGTGGGTGTGGTACACTATCTGCACAGGTGCATAGCACAGGACGTAGAGGGGTGCTGCTGGTGCTGTGTACCAGGCAGACTTCCATATATTGCCATTCTTGTAATGGCCTGCCTTTGGGATCTGTATACTACCTGTAAGGGCATCCTTACACATATTATACAGATCCCTAAGCAAGCCATGGAAGTACCTTGGTGGGAGCCACAGTGTGGAACTGAGCCTGGCCCCCAGCACCAGCAGCATCCCTCTAGGCCCTCTGGTGATTGCCTGTAGACAGAGTAGAGCAGATGGTACTCCCTCACTACTCATTCCTATTTGTGACACAGCAACTGACAAAGCATAGCAAGACTCAGCAAGTACACTTCGTATTATGTTTTCAGTGTAAGCTACAAATGTTTCTGGTCACATACCCTTGCACTCCTGACAGAAATAAGTTGACATAAAATAAACAGTAGTGTCATGATGACTCCAGGTTAGCCTTTACATCACCCAGCCTGTACATGCACAGTATGTAATGTGTTGGCCAAGAAGGTACTGTGCAGGTACTCAGTGCTCCTGCTGCCTTCATGCTGAACTTTGCTGCTGTGGCCTTTTTCTGCCATCATTTCTATGTTTCTATGAACTCAGATGACATCCAGCAGCATGGAGGCACCACTTGCAGGAGATGAACTCAGATGACACCCACGGCATGGAGGCAGAGATGGGACAGCATGACAAGAGCCAGCAGCAGGAAAGTTATTGTAGGCTACTTAATCGATCCTGTAATAGAGTCAGAGCCTTTAGGAGGACTTCTTAGGTAATATGCTGCATGAAAAGGTTTCACAGAACACCATGCATTCTGCATGCTGGCACAGCAACTCTGTAGTGAGGACACGCAGAGCTGGTTTCTTCCATCTAGACGGCACAGCAACTCTGTGAAGAGGCTGGCCCAGTCTTGTCGCTAATTTTGTCTTCTTGGACCTTTTTGGCCATTTTGTTTTCCACTTCAAGGCACCTTGTCATGTGGTACCTTCCCATTTGGGGGCATACCATTTTGGGGCCTACCCCTCTGGCGCCTTGACTCTCCAGGACTGCTGTGGGGTGTTGATTCTGTGGCTGGAGCTGAGGACTCCGAAGACTGCTCTGGCATGCGGCAAAGCATTGGTGTGAGCACATTACTGATATAGCTGATGGCAGAAACAAGGGTGTTTACATTTTGAATGTTGGCTGCCATATTCTGCTGGAGAATCCTGTTCTGCCAGTCCACCGATCTTCTGAGTAGCCGTATCGCTCCACACAACTGCCTTACTTCACCTACAGGCAAGCTTGCTGCTGGGGTTGGCGCTGGTGCCGGTCCTGGTGGGGGGGGGGGGGTCATGCTGTTGGCAGTGTCGGTACTGTCATTGATGGTGTGGCCGTCAGTGCAGGTGCATGTTGGCACTCCGGTTGTGTGAGGATGCAAGGCAGGCATCGGTGGGGTGGTGCCCTCCACCTGACCTGGGGATCCACATGCGGCCATGGGGTGCTGGCTCGTGGTACATGTGGCTCTGAAGAGTGCCAGTCAAGGTTGCCTTCCTCCATGAATGTGGCCAGATTGAGGGATACCTGAAGTAGGTTTGTTGAGATCAGCTGCTACAATGTAGTAACAGCAATGGCTGTAATCATGTGGCATAGGCTGCTCCTCCTCCTCCTTGATCCGCTGTGTCAGTAAGGGCCTCTGGAGTACTGCGAGTGGGCAGATGCTCCCAGGGGCATCCTGGCTAGGACCAGGGGACTTTTCAGCTGGGCCCTGGGCATTCCTGGCTGGGACCTGGGCGTTCCTGGCTGGGACCAGCAACGGTGCTCGAGAGCTATGGAAACAAAAGAAAAGAAACTAAAAAGAAGATATATGCCAGCAAGTATTCTTTATTTTATTTGGCATGAGAGGTTCATTTAGCTTCTTTGCATAGTGATCATCTTATGCCAAATGATGTGTACACCTGTTGCAGCCTGCCCATTTATGGGTGAGGTGAACATACCAGCTGCTGCTGCTCACGTCGTGCCCTGCTGCTCAGTCATGCCCTCAAACACATCCACTGTGCGAAGGCAATTTGCTAAATACAGCTTGGTGCATGCTTGTGGCCTTCTCCTGCTAAATTGTTATTCTCTTCTTCCTTTCCCTTCTGACAGTAACCCTGGATCATTCACCTCACTGTCAACAGAAGAGTGAGAGCTCCCCTACCTCACTGCACTGATCAGCCATCATCCCTGCAAAAGCAGCACCCAGGGCAAGGAGATGCTTGTCTGCCACTAGAGTCCAGTTCTGCCAAATGTGTCCAGGGCTAAATACCGATCTGCAGCTAAAGTGAGAAACTGATCCGGAGTGAGACTGGCATCACTGCTGCTCTTCTATCCTAGAACAGCTTGATCGCATCTCCCCAGCTGGGAAAGCTTGCATTGATGGACAAGTATCATGGGAAGCTTGACTCCCACCTCTGACTGGAGTCATATTTCCCCACCTATTGGGATGTCTCCCTGCATTGCAGGGTAAGAACTAATAGGCTAATTAACATGGGATTTGCATTTAGGCACACTGACCCTAGTGTAGGTTTTAACTGTTTTAACACATGTTTTTTTCCATGCAAAATCCCTGTTAAATACCAGAGTTAATTTTGCAGGAAAATGCATGCTAAAATGCAGATTAACCCCATACTAAGGTCAAAGTGCTCTTTTACATTGGTCCTTTATAGATATGATGCGTTCTGCTCTATTTCTTCCAGTTAAAATCTCTGCAGCAAATAACGTGTTGATAAAACTGCTCTGGCAATCTCATTCCATTTAGCAACCCCTTCTTTGGATTCAAATTTGCAATTAATCTTATAAATGTTCCCAACCTTCAAACTCACTTTGCATGGCAGCATTCCCAATGGTGTTTGTTCACAAATTCAATCGGGAAATCAGGTCTTGTCTCCACATCTTTGGTCAGGATTAAATCAAAACCTGTAAATTTTCCTTCCATAATGACAAAAAAACTTGATTATTCAATATCAAGGCATCCTTATTCTAGAGAATGTTGAAACGGCTTCTGCATTACTGATATCAATTTTGTTTCCATAGATTGCTGCCATGAGGATTACTTTGGGGGCTTGAAGAGTGGTGTATATATCAATGCAAATCTAATTTATATTTCTTTCATATGGAAATTGAGCATGACCAACAAACTTCCAAAGTGACAAACTAAGCACGTCATATTAGTGGTAAAATTCAATGTTATTTTTCCTGATCCTGTTACAAGAGATTTTTTATTAGCTAAATTCAAATGAAGGATGCCATTGCCAGAGGTAGATCTACAATCACTATTCCATACACCTCAATTTCTTCTCTGAACCAAGATCTAAATCATGTAAGAACAGATCTGCCAGCACCTATTTTCTATATTTCACTCAACTGACTGGTGATCTGTCCAGTGCTAAACCGATAATAATGAGGCTGTTATTACAAAGAGCAATAACTAAGGATATGCACTCACTGGAAATGAAACTTGAAGTGTTAATGAAATTTCCTGTTTTGTTTCACTTCATTTTTAGAACAAAACAAACATGAACAAAGTTTAGTTTGTTTTCCTTCATTTTGTTTTAAAGAAAAGTAAGGCTGTATTCACCACTGACAAAGCTCTCCACCTCAGCCTTCCCCTGATCATCACCAGCCCCTTCCCAGCCCCTCTTACCCTCTTACTGAAAATTTCTGCACGAGTCAGGAACAATTCCTGCAAATGGTGCCAGCAGACTAAAACCAGTTCCATTACAAAATTTTGCTCTTCAAAAGTAGGGATGTGCATTCGTTGCTCCATTCGTTTCATTCCTTGTGGCAGTACACGCATATCTCACAGATTTATGTAAGAACAGATAGGCCATGTTTAACTCTTTAATAAGCATATGTGCCTACTATCTGTTTAACGATTGTACTATAAGTCCGTGAGGTACATGCGAACCGCCACAACAAATGAAACAAATGGAGCAATGAATACACATCCCTACAAAATGGCAACAGCCAGGTCCAGACCCAAGCCCAAGCCAGCGCCAATTTTGTATGGCAAAAATTAACAATGGCAGAGGTCTCATTCTGCTGGCACTTTTTGGAATAGCACCAGCTGCGGAGCTGGAGTAGCCAGGAATTGCTCGTGTCCCTTGAAGAAATGTTCAACAAGAGGTTATGAGAGTCAGGGAAATGGTGCTGGGAAGGGTCAAGAAGCGAAAGAGAGGTTTGGCTGTGGACCCATTATTTTGTTTTGGTTTTTTTTTCCTTTCCTTTATTGCATTTTTTTCCTTTCCTTTATTACATTTTTTTCCTTTCCTTTATTACATTTCAGGTTCTTTTTTCATTTTAAATAAACAAAAAAGAAATGACAGAAACAACAAATGGAATGAAAGAAAATGTAAAAAAGAAAACCAAAACAAATTTTAAAAAATGTCTGTGCACATCCCAAGTAGAAATCAACAATAAATATATATTGATCTCGTTAAATACATATTACAAACACTAAGTGAATTTGGGGACAAGAACTGATTTCACAATTGAAATTGCGAGCAAACACACACCATTGGGAATGCTAACAAGTGGATTTACTAAGCTGCGATAAGGGTATAACGCATGTAATATAGTATTTATCATACAATATACCAATATCGTAGTGACATTGTGCATTTTTTAAAGCTAAATATCCACCCCCTATTGAAATTAGCTGCTTTCCATACATTTGCATGTATAAAATTGCCTAGGGGGGCGGATCCAAGATGGCCACCGGATGAGACGCTGTGAGGGGGGCGGATCCAAGATGGCCACCGGATGAGACGCTGTGACTAGAGCGTCCTCGAGTTAACTGCTAAAGATTCTTCTTTTTTCTTGCGAAACATTTACCTAACATGGGAAGGAAGCGCAAACCGAGGACATCTTACCCTGCTGATCCCTCGGTGAGCACTCCCTCCGGCCCGATGGATGCCCATGTCACACGCAGCACTCGAGAAGCGGGAGACCAACCGTTGCAGAGTGGAGGAGGGGAAGTAGAGCTCCCTTCTCTGCTTGGTTCTATGTCACCTTTGAGTCCCGCAGTGAGGACTCCACTGCTAGACCCAGCAGCCGGTAGAGAAGCAGCACAGAATGGGGAGGATACTCTGAACCGGAGTGGTCATGATTTCCTCTCAGCAGGTGCAGGAGTGCTGCCGACGGCTGCCTCAAGCCCAACAAACGATCAGGGGCATGGCGGTGAAGGAGGAGGATTCCTAACTGAGGGAAACGCTATGGCTGCTACAGTTTTTGCCACGAAGGCAATACCAGCAATGGTAAGACCTCAGGTTTTTTCATTTGAGACTTTATGGGAAGCCATTAATGATATGAGGACAAACATACTACAACTAACTCCAGCAATGGAGCAACTGAGGAAATTTGAACAAAAGTTGGAGGTGTATGAAAAATCTAATATGGAGGCAGACCAACAATCAATGACTATCAGGACTGAGATAAAAACGATTCAACAAGTACAAGCAATGATTATAAAAGATAATAAAATTATGGGACAAAAGATCGAGAGTCTAGAGAACTGTGTTAAAAGTAGGAATGTCAGATATATAAATTTCCCACAGTTACCAGTGAGGTCTTCAAGGGAAGTTTTCAATAGATATATGCTTGAAATACTAAAATTTCCACCCGATCAGAGCCCAATGATTTTGAAATCCTTTTACTTACCAAAGCCTAGAACATCGGCAGAAAATCAAGGAAATGGATTAGAGACGGAAACACCAGTGATTGATCAACCTCTGAACATAACCGCATTGCTGGAAACATCGGATACTGAAATGGCGGTACCTGCAACCCTGATTGTGATTTTTGCCTCTGATACAGATAGAGACAGACTTCTGAGACTGAGTATAAAACATAGAAATGAGAGATTTCTTGGTTTAATGGTCCGAGCCTTTCCTGATCTGTCTCGTGAGACACAGAAGAAAAGGAAGGCCTTTCTCCTTTTGCGACCTCAGGTCTTGTTAATTGGGGCTAGATATTTCCTCAAATTTCCATGCAAATGTGTGGTTAAATACTTGCAAAATACTTATGTTTTTTTTGATCCGCCCCAACTAACACAGTTCTTGGTTGGTAAGACCCCAGTGGCCATAGATGATGTACCCTGAAGGATCCTCCATAATTTCTCACAAATAGTGTGGGGTGCTGTAATAATCCGGAATTATCCTTAATTTGGTATGATCCTGTTGTGTTTGATAGGTTTGGTAAAGATCCGCCCTCCCATTAGTGGATCTCTTCAGTGGAACAATAAGTAGAGATATCTCTCTTACCTTTGTTTTTTATTTTCTTGGTTAAAATTAGACGATACTGATGTTATAAGTACCGACTAAGATTATTGTTTTCCCTGATTCTGTACAAGATTTCTTGAATAATTGTAAAATTGCATAAATAAATAATAATAGGGATGTGAATCGTTTTAGGACGATTAAAATTATCGTCCGATAATTTTAATATCGTCTTAAACCGTTATGGAACACAATACAATACAGATTCTAACGATTTATCGTTATAAATCGTTAGAATCGTGAGCCGGCACACTAAAACCCCCTAAAACCCACCCCCGACCCTTTAAATTAAATCCCCCACCCCCCAATAACTTAAATAACCTGCGGGTCCAGCGGCGGTCCGGAACGGCAGCGGTCCGGAACGGGCTCCTGCTCCTGAATCTTGTCGTCTTCAGCCGGCGCCATTTTCCAAAATGGCGCCGAAAAATGGCGGCGGCCATAGACGAAAAAGATTGGACGGCAGGAGGTCCTTCCGGACCCCCGCTGGACTTTTGGCAAGTCTCGTGGGGGTCAGGAGGCCCCCCACAAGCTGGCCAAAAGTTCCTGGAGGTCCAGCGGGGGTCAGGGAGCGATTTCCCGCCGCGAATCGTTTTCGTACGGAAAATGGCGCCGGCAGGAGATCGACTGCAGGAGGTCGTTCAGCGAGGCGCCGGAACCCTCGCTGAACGACCTCCTGCAGTCGATCTCCTGCCGGCGCCATTTTCCGTACGGAAAATGGCGCCGGCCATACGCGTATGGCCGGCGCCATTTTCCGTACGAAAACGATTCGCGGCGGGAAATTGCTCCCTGACCCCCGCTGGACCTCCAGGAACTTTTGGCCAGCTTGTGGGGGGCCTCCTGACCCCCACGAGACTTGCCAAAAGTCCAGCGGGGGTCCGGAAGGACCTCCTGCCGTCCAATCTTTTTTGTCTATGGCCGCCGCCATTTTTCGGCGCCATTTTGGAAAATGGCGCCGGCTGAAGACGACAAGATTCAGGAGCAGGAGCCCGTTCCGGACCGCTGCCGTTCCGGACCGCCGCTGGACCCGCAGGTTATTTAAGTTATTTGGGGGGGGTTCGGGAGGGTGGGGGATTTAATTTAAAGGGTCGGGGGTGGGTTTTAGGGGGTTTTAATGTGCCGGTTTTTCGATTTTTCGATTTTTCGATTTTTAACGATTTTTAACGATTTTTCACGATATTTTACCCCCCCAAACGGCAACAATACGATTCCCTCCCCCTCCCAGCCGAAATCGATCGTTAAGACGATCGAGGACACGATTCACATCCCTAAATAATAATAATAAAAAAATTGCCTAATGCATGCAAAACAGTTAGGGGTAGATTTTGAAACATACGCACACACATCCATGTGTGTGCGGTTCCCGGCGCACATACATAGATGCCGGATTTTATAATCCATGTGCACATGTGCGGGCGGCGCACGCAAGGGGGTGAATTTTTGCAATCTCCGCACGGCAACGCAATTGGGTCTTCCCCAGTTCCCTTCCAATCCATTCCAATTAAGGAGCGGACAGGGAGGGAACTTCCCTAACCCCCTGCCTAACCTTCATTCCCCTTCCCCTCTTTGCCCCACCTCCTAAACCTACCCTACCTTGTCTGAATTTTTTTATTTTACTATTTGCTGCTCCTCGAGATCAGAAGTAATTTACGCGTGCAGGTCAGCTGCCGGCATGCGCTTCCCCAGAAAGTGTAAGTGGCGATTTTTACATGGGTGACCAATTTAAAATTTGGCTGTTAATGTATGGACAAGTCAAAGCTAATAAAATAATGTGGCCGGCTTAGAAAAATAAAAGCAGCTATGCTATTTTATCACATTTGAAGGAGATGTAGTTATTTCATCCTTGGGACACTGGCATGCTATCATGCATCCAGATGCCCCTGGGATGCTTGTTAAAGGGCCACAAGGAAAAATTCCCCTCCACAATGCTCCATTTCCAAAATGCCCAACTGGATTTTGCCTCTGTCACAAGATAGAGGCAAAGGCCAGTCATCATCATTTTGGAAAATGGTGTCGCCTGGGCCCAGAGCTGGAAGCACTCCAGGCCATCCCTAGACACCAGGGATTCTTCCTTTAGTGGAGGGGTTTGGAGCTGGAGGACTTCCAGGTCCCCCCAGACCATCAGGTTATATTTCCTATTAAGGGAGAGTGGAGCAGGGAACAACTAGACACTAGGGATTATGATGTATGTTGTGGGCCGGGGGGGGGGGGGGGTCACTTCTGGGAGAGCGGTTGGATACAAGAGGGGGTGGGGTCTTTTGTTTGGAGCGGTGGCAAATATGAACAAAGGGGAGGGGTTTAGGAAAGGGGCAAGGAATCGCCATATGACTGTAAAGGGTTTTTAAAAAACATTTTTAACTTATGGGCTGCCTTGACAAGCGGGAGGAGGGGGTGGGGGATTTTGGAGCATTGTAGGGAGGGAATTTTTAGGTCGCAGGTTATTTAAAACAATAGCAGTCCCCTGTGAAGAGTGCCACCATTGTGCATTTTTTTGGAGCCTGCCACCCTATTTTTTCTCAAAAACATTTTCCATGATAAAAAATAACACAACAATACTACCATGATATTTTACTGGGGTGGGGTGAAATATCATGAAAGAATACCTCCCCTTCCTAAAGATATTTCACCCCTCCCGCAGTAAAACAGTGCAGCTTCATAAATCTCCCTATGAGTTTGAAGGCTGGAACATTCATAATTTTAATTGCAAATTTGAATGCAAAGAAGGTTCTGCTGAATGGAATGAGATTATAGAGCACTTTATCAACATGCTATTGATGCTGAGATTTGTGACTGGAAGAAACAGAGTAGAATGGAAGCTGATGTGCATAGTTAAATGACTGTTGTAAAAACTGACAAATTCCATGAATTTCAACATAGTCAGCTGCAACTTGTCCTATAATGGAAGATTTCCCTAACTCTGATTTTTAGCATGCACAGCTCTCTACACAGATGAAATGCAATGTAAAGTTCTTGCCCAGAGGAATGGTTTTATTAATATGAGTAATAAATAAATAAATAAATACATTTCATCAAAACACTGGTAGAGGTCAAGCTTGAATCAATGGATTGCCTATTACTACATATTGGTGGAACAGATAGCATTCATCTAATCTCCCTTGGAACAAGTAGACATGGCAGCCCCCCAATATGAGCTTACCACCCCTCAATGATGGCGATGATGGTGCTGGCATTGTGTGGCCAGCGTCCCAGGGGCGGAGCTCCCTCCTGCAGTAGCCACGCTGATCATTGACACTGCTCCTCCTGGTTGGTCTGGCTTTGAGCACGGTGATGTCATCTTAATGTGCCCCAACGCCAGGCCACTTGATTGGACTGGAGGAGAGGCATGATGAAGTCATTAGGGGGGAGGTGGCTGGTGGGAAATTTAAAATCCACTGGCCTCTTCCTGCTTGGCCTGATGCAACGCAGGTCCCAGCACATTGTGCTACAGAGGTTCTAGGCACTAGAGATGTGAATCGTGTGCCCGATTGTCTTAACGATCGGGTTCGGCTGGAGGGAGAAAAAAATCTGATCGCTGGAAATGTGAATCAGAATCAGTTCCGATTCACATCGTTAATTTTTTTTTAGTGAGGCCCGACCCTTTAAAATTGACCCCTTACCTTCCCCCACCCCCCGAACCCCCCAAAAACCTTTTACGAGTACCTGGTGGTCCAGTGGGGGCGCGGGGACCGATCTCCCGCTCTCGGGCCATCGGCGCCATTTTGACTGCCACTCAAAAATGGCGCTGATGGCCTGATTAAAAAAAACCACACCCGACCCTTTAAAGATGACCCCTTAGCTTCTCCCACCCTCCCGATCCCCCCAAAACATTTTTAAATTACCTGGTGGTCTAGTGGTGGTCCTGGGAGCGATCTCCCGTTCTCGGGCCATCAGCTGCCACTCATAAAGATGGCGCCGATGGCCCTTTGCCCTTACCATGTGACAGGGGCTCTCAGTGCCATCTGACCGGCGCCATCTTTAAAAGATGGCGCCGGCCATCCAGTGTTCCTACCATGTGACAGGGGCCGGCCAATGGCACGGATACCCTGTCACATGGTAAGGGCAAAGGGCCATCGGCGCCATCTTTATGATTGGTAGCCGATGGCCCGAGAATGGGAGATTGCTCCCGGGACCACCACTAGATCACCAGGTAATTTAAAAATGTTTTGGGGGGATCGGGAGGGTAGGAGAAGCTAAGGGGTCATCTTTAAAGGGTCGGGTGGTTTTTTTTTTAATCGGGCCATCAGCGCCATTTTTGAGTGACAGCCAAAATGGCGCCGATGGCCCGAGAGCGGGAGATCGGTCTTCGCGCCCCCACTGGACCACCAGGTACTCGTAAAAAGTTTTGGGGGGTTCGGGGGGTGGGGGAAGCTAAGGGATTAGTTTTATAGGGTCGGGTGGGTTTAGGGGTTGTTTTGGTGTGCCAGTTTTCCCGCCCTCCCCCCAAATAACTCCCGTTAGTGGACACTAACGGGAGTAATGATTTTTCACGATAAATCGTGAAAATTTCTATTGTATCGCGCACTGTACCGATTTTTGACGATTTAAAAAATATCGGATGATTTTTTTAAATCGTCAAAAAATGATTCACATCCCTACTAGGCACCCCTGTCATTGAGGTGACCATTGGACCAGAACCTTCAGGTCCCCATCCTATGGCCCTTCTGCCCACTGGTGTTTCTAACTAGAAGGGAACGAGAAGCCAACGGGAAGGAGTTAGGGCATCTGGGCCTCCTCGAGGAGCAAAAATGGGTGCAAAAAGGCCCGGAAAAGGTGGGGAAAGGGTTGGAAAGACTCTGAAAAGTAAACAGAATTTGGTTAATTCTATGAAGCAGGGGAGGGGGGCCAAGGATGAAAAGCACAGGGGAGATGCAGTGGCAGTTCTGGTGCGCTCAACACCGAGATGCCACAGCCCACAGCTGACACGATCAAGGACCAAGTGGATCCCTTGCCAGAAGTTTTTCTGCCACTTCTTCCTACCTCGGTACTGGAAACAGGTGCACAAACCCTGGCCAGCTGTATAGGAACATGCCTCAGCATCTTCTCGTGAGCCTAGCCTTAAGAGTACGCGCAGCCTAAGGGAGGAACCGTAGTACAGATCCCCATCCTTCCGACTTCTCATTCATCTTCTGAACGTTTCCATGAAAGTCCTAGTTCACGACACAGGCTCTACTAGAGGTCAAATGACAGCAATTACTCCACAAGAGATCCAGATAGTTTTAGGCATTATTGTAGGTATAGGCCTTTTGATTTTGATACCTGGTCCATGCGGGAAGAATGGCCTCATTACTCCCCAACCACATTCAGATCTCCTCCTTACTACTACCAGAATTTGTCGCCCTATCCCGATAGTGGTAGGGACTTGGGAGAGTGCAGTCACTACCTTCCTTACCACCTGAGGCACAAGCATGGTCACAGGGAGGCCTCTTCAGCACCTCCAAGCAGCCCACATCATCCTGAGGGTGATACATGCAGTCAGCGTAGGCATACATCACAGAATGCTCAGTCATGCCCCATCTCAGCGACACTGGTAGCAGATCACAGACACCAAATCCACCAGCAGAGATTCCCATACCAGTGCCGCAGCCAACTGATGAGAATGGTAACTCTGTTTTGTGGAGCGTAGATAAGGTTTCTCAAAAGGAGCACAGAAGGGATAAGCACAAGTGCACGAGTCACAGGCAGTCTTCATCTTCCCCACATTGTGGATCATCCAGGTCATCTTCCTCTTCTTCCAGGAGTTCGTGTTCCTCCTCTCTGTCAAGTAGATTAGACCAGGAAGACACTGTCCGTCCCTCAGAGCTCCCTGGAGCAGACTTTGAACTTTGGGAATCTCTGCCCAAAGCCCTCGAACATCGTATCAGATACAGGCACTACTGTTCCGGTTGCTGGAGGGACATAGAAAGCAGGACTAGACTAAGCGAGAGAGGAAAAGAGAAATGGATGCAGCCAAGCCCACACAGAGAGAGGTTATCAACTGGGTGCATGCATTGGCTCGAATGGCTTCTGTAATTGTGCCTGCAGAGCCCACTGCAGTGCAGCCACTGTTCACATACTTGTACACTATCTTAGGCGCTTATAAAAATCACAGCAGGTTCACATGGCTTAATTATGATGAGGCCTTTCATGAAAGAATGGCCAGTAAGTCTGCTATGTCTTGGGAAAGACTGGATATCAGCCTCTGGCTCACAAAAATGACAGCACGAGTGTTTGACTCCTAAGCAAGCTTGTGTTCTTTTCACAACGAACAGGCACGTGGTGAGCAAGCCAAGCACACGCAAGTCCATAGCGATGTTTGCTGGAGATACAACCAGGGAGCATGCTCCGCTGCCAATTGTAGATATAAGCATGTCTGTAATTGGTGCAAGCATCTCACCCAGGTAACAAATACTCGCAAAAGGATAAATAAGGGGTGTGGCTGGGTCATCGCCCCGACTCCGGTAAATTGGCGGATGATGCTTCCATGGTTAGCATGTTACCCTGATAGGGTGGGGGCAAATACTTTATTGAGTGGTTTCCAAGATGGTTTTCTTATCCCCCACACAAGTCAGCCGCAATCTGTTAAGGTGATCAATGCCTCTTTGGCGCACAATCTGGCTAGTATTGTCAGAGAAACATTTAGAAAGGAGGCTCAGCTGGAACATCTCGTCTTATCCACATTAGCAGTCGTCCCAAAAAAGGAGCCTGGAAAATTCTGGCTTATACTTAACCTTTTCCACCCTATGGGGGCTTCCATTAATGATCATATTCCCCCTGAATTCTGCTCGGTACAGTATGTGTCTTTTGATACTGCATTGGATTTACTAAGATCCTGTGGACAGGGTGCTCTCATGGGAAAGCAGTAGGGATGAGAATCGTTTTTGAACGATTAAAATTATCATCAGATAATTTTAAAATCGTCCAAAATCGTTAGAGTGCACGATACAATACAAATGCCCACGATTTATCGTCAGGGGCATTTGTATTGTATCGTTAAATAGGGGGTGGGAAAACCGGCACACCAAAAAAACCCTAACACCCACCCCGAACCTTTAAAACAAACCCCCACCCTCCCGAACCCCCCCAAAATGTTTTAAATGACCTGGGGTCCCGGCGTGATGTCCCGCTCTCTGCCCACGGCTGCTGTGAAGAGAAATGGCGCCGGTGGCCCTTTGCCCTTATCATGTGACAGGGCAAAGGTAGCGCCGGCGCCATTTTGATTCCTAGCTCCCGACGTCACGCGTCCAGGAGATCGCTCCCAGACCCCCGCTGGACCCCCAGGGACTTTTGGCCAGCTTGGGGGGGCCTCCTGACCCCCACAAGACTTGCCAAAAGTCCGTACGGCATGGTCGGCGCCATTTTGCTGTACGGCAAAACGATTCGAGTTTAGGAGGTCGTTCCCGGACCCCCGCTGGACTTTTGGCAAGTCTTGGGGGGGTCAGGAGGCCCCCCCAAGCTGTCCAAAAGTTCCTGGGGGTCCAGCGGGGGTCCGGGAGCGATCTCCTACGCTCCTGACGTCGGGGGACAAAAAACAAAATGGCGCCGGCGCTACCTTTGCCCTGCTGTCATATGACAGGGCAAAGGTAGCGCCGGCGCCATTTCTACAACGTACCGGAGGTCCGGGAGTAAAAGATCACACCGGGACCCTCCCTCTGGACCCCAGGTAATTTAAGGCATTTGGGGGGGGGGGGGGTCGGGAGGGTGGGGGATTTATTTTAAAGGGTCGGGGTGGGTTTTAGGGATGTTTTAGTGTGCCGGTTTTCCCGCCCTCCCCCGATTTACGATTTACATGATATTTTAAAAATCAAAACCGCGACGATAAGATTCCCTCCCCCCCAGCCGAAATCAATCGTTAAGACAATCGATCACACGATTCACATCTCTAGAAAGCAGACATTGAGTTTGCTTTTCATCTACAAACAGTATACCTGAGCAGTTTTCCATTACTCAGATTCCATTTCGAGGGGGGCCTTCTATTACGACAAATGTCTGTTAATGGGATGCTCGACTTCATTCGCCTACTTTGAAACATTCAGTAACTTCCTGCATTGGGCGATAGAAGAGGCGTTTGGGCTAGGATCACTAGTTCACTATTTAGATGATTTCTTGTTCATAGGAAGAGGGGGCACATTTGAATGTGATAAGTTGTTTGACACATTTTACGAGCTGGAGCACAAGTTTGGCATCCCTTTGACAGAGGACAAGTCTCAAGGCCCAACGATGGCTCTTAATTTCCTGGGGATTGACCATGATTCCATGTGAATGGAATCCAGGCTGCAACATGATAAGCTAGCAAAACTGACCGATTTGGTGTCTATCACCATGCGCAGCAAGAAAGTCATGCTGAGGCACACGAGGTCCCTTGTAGGCAGCCTGGCCTTTGCCGTGAGAGTTATTCCTATGGGCAGGATTTTCCTGCATCACTTAGTCTGGTCCACGGTAGGTCTGGTTCGTGAACACCACTGTTTGCAGATAAGCAGGCTAATTAGGGAAGACCTAGTTTTATGGTCTAAGTTCCTCAAGGACTTTAACAGTGTTTCAGCATGGCTTCCTAGACCGGTCAGCAGCGATGTCCTTCAGTTATACTCTGACACTTCAGGTTTTGGTGTCTATTTTAAGGGAACTTGGTATGCAATGCATTGGCCAGATCACTGGACAGTGGGCGGATTAACCAAGAACATCACATTTCTTGAGGTTTTTCCCATTGTAGTTGCCGTACACATATGGGGCAAGATGCTTAGCTGTCAACAGGTGGTGTTCTTGTGTGACAATGCAGTGGTAGTCCAGTCAATAAACAAACAAACTTCCAAGTGCCTCCTGGTGTCAGAGATGCTGACGGAGTTCATTTTATGTTGCCTGCGTTTGAACATTGTGGTGCGAGCAAAGCATGCTCCTGGAATGTGCAATGAGATACTGGTTCTTGTTCAAGAAGCTGGTGTCACAAGTGGAGTCGATCAGCAGAGAGGTCCCAGAACAGTTATGGTCCTTCAGAACTGGGTGGCGTGAGAGATGCTGCGAGGATCACTCACTTCATCCTCATGGAACGCCTACATTCGCAACTACAACAAAGTGAAGTGTTCCTCATTGCAAACAGCTGGTCCGGTCACCAGGTTCTAGAGGATCTCTTGATTAGCTATACAGTACATGCCAAACAGCAGAGGTTGTCCAGGGTCATGGTTCATTCACACCTAGTCGCCCTACCATTCTTCTCGAAGCTGGAAACAGGACGAGCAGAACAGTATTTCACTGTTAAAAGGTTATTGTTGGGCTAGGTCAGGGAGTCCTTGCCTCGACATGACACATGGAAACGACTGACCCATGATCTCCTGTTGTTGCTTTGACTCGTTCTGCCCTTGGTAGCAGCTGACAAATTCAAGACTCCACTCTTCTGGGCTGCCTTTGCGCTAGCATTCTTTGGAGCCTTGCGCCTTAGTGAGTTTACAGTATCATCGCGGAATGCATCACAGCTACGGGGTTTACTGCGGAAGGACATCAGTGTCTCAAACGGCACTTTATACACCTAAGATTAAGACAGTCCACGACTGACCAAGGGGCACATGGTCAAGTTATCACACTGACAGCAGTTCGAGATTTAATGACATATCAGGTCGCAGCCATGACTCTATACTTAACCTTACGTCCATAAGGGGATGGTTTGTTCTTGCTTCACAGGATAAATCCCCATTAAGCAAGTACCAGGTTTCGGCAGTCTTCAAGAAAACTTGAAGACTGCAGAACAAATGTTTTGACACTCATTCATTCCATATCAGTGCCACTTCCTGTGTGCCACTGCTGGTCTCCCACAGGCTGTCATAAAGCAGATGAATAAATGGAGGTCCGGAGCTTTTGTGTCATATATTAGGCATGATGATGGTTCCCCTGTACTGGCAGCTGGTCGGGTGCGTACCAAGACTTAAGTTTTCTTCTCACTTATAGCTGCTGTCCGTCATCGTTCTGCATGGATCATTGGCCACTCATTCAGTGTGCTGCGGCAGTCAAAAAAGCAAACAGAATATTGGGAATTATTAGAAAGGGAATGGTGAATAAAATGGAAAATGTCATAATGCCTCTGTATCACTCCATGGTGAGACCGCACCTTGAATACTGCGTACAGTTCTGGTCACCCCATTTCAAAAAAGATATAATTGCGATGGAGAAAGTACAGAGAAGGGTGACCATGGAACAGCTCCCCTATGAGGAAAGACTACTTTTCAGCTTGGAAAAGAGACGGCTGAGGGGGGATATGATAGAGGTGATAGAGGTGTTTAAAATCATGAGAGGTCTAGAACAGGTAGATGTGAATCGGTTATTTACTCTTTCAGATAATAGAAAGACTAGGGAGCACTCCATGAAGTTAACATGTGGCACATTTAAAACTAAACGGAGAAAGTTCTTTTTCACTCAACGCACAATTAAACTCTGGAATTTGTTGCCAGAGGATGTGGTTAGTGCAATTACTATAGCTGTGTTTAAAAAAGGATTGGATAAGTTCTTGGAGGAGAAGTCCATTACCTGCTATTAATTAAGTTGACTTAGAAAATAACCACTGCTATTACTAGCAACAGTAACATGGAATAGACTTAGTTTTTGGATGTTTGGCAGGTTCTTATGGCCTGGATTGGCCACTGTTGGAAACAGGATGCTGGGTTTGATGGACCCTTGGTGTGACCCAGTATGGCATGTTCTTATGTTCTTATATCCTTGAAAGGGCTACGGTGGGAAATTTGGGCTTAACTTTGAGTTGTCGGGAAAAGGCTGGACCATTGAGTGGCTGGATCAAGGAGGCATGTGTTAGCACCAACTTTGGTACATGTTGCTTTCAGGGAGAGCAGGTCTTGCATCATCAGACCACTTTATCATACACCTTGGTGACAATGATTTGGGGAATGGCATTAGCTTTGTTCTATTGAACACAATCAGGGACGACTTGAGCCGCCTTGCCTCATCGTAGCCATCCTCAAAACTCTGCTGGTCTGAAATCATACCTTGGTGAAAAATAGTGGACATTGGATGGTGGGGATGATACCATGCCAAGTTCAATTGGCAGGTAGCCAAGACCATTCAACACAAGGATGTTTATCAATTGAGGAATGAATGGGTGGACATGCATTGTGCAGAACTGTATGCTCCGGATGGAATACATTTGTCAAATATGGGAAATGATCTGTTTCTGCAGGCTATTCAGAAGTTGATTATTGGTTTGATGCATGAGACATAGCTATTTTGTATGGGGGTAATTCCTGGCCCACGCATGACAGGATCCCTGTGGTGGTGGCGGCAACCAAGTCCAGGAAAGCTTATTGTAACATGGGAGACATTAGAAGGAAGCAAGGAGGTGCCAGTAAGGAAGAGAGGGGCCTTGGGAGCCACCACTCGGTGTTTGGCCATGGATGATAAATGTCAGGCCCAGGGATTGGGCCTTGATGGATCGATGGTCAGACACATTTTAGAGAGGCTCCAGTGGGGCCTGCTGCATGGTGACCTGCCAGGGACCACTCTGGTGAAGGCAGTCATGACGCCTGTCTGGGGCTCGCAATTAGCAAGACCCCTCAATTCTGCTTGGGTGGAAAGAATCAGAGATATTAGCACCTGCTCCTGCTAGGGTACTCTAATAAACAGCTGTAGCCATTTCATCCAAGTTACTTGTCACATTTTCATTGTGTGTGTAATGTTGCGGTGTTCAGCTGGGATGGGTGGAGGCAGGGTAAAACTATGGGTGTCCAGGTTGCCCGGATAATGGGTGCCCCCCATTATGGATATGTGGGTGTTGCAAATAACTGGGCACCCAATGCATCCATGAGGGAAACCGCCTCCACTGCACCGGGCTTAGCTGTTGAGCATGAGGGGGTCCCTCCCTCCTCCACAATGGCAATGATGGCACTGGCATCATGTGGCCAGTGCCCCAGGGGTGGAGCTTTCTCCTGCAGTGGCCACACTGATCATTGACGCAGCTCCTCCTGGTTGGTCCGGCGTTGGATGCAGTGACGTCATCTTAACGCACCCGAGTCCAGGAAAGGATATTGTAACACAGGAGGCATTAGAAGGAAGCAGGGAAGTGCCGGTAAGGAAGACAGGGGCCTTGGGGCCACCATTTGATGTTTAGCCATGAATGATGAATGTCAGGCTCAGGGATTGGGCCTTAACGGATCGATGGCCAAACAAGTTTCAGAGGGGCTCCAGTGGGGCCTGCTGCATGCCCAGGATCCTTCCAATGAAGGCAGTCACAATGCCTGTCCAGGGCTTGCAGGAAGCAAGACCCCTCAGTTCCACTTGGGCAGAAAGAATCAGAGATATCGGCACCTGCCTGGTTATGGAGAATAGGCAGTGGTGGCAGGACTCAGGGCATGTGAGGGAGTTCTGGGGCTGGTCTATGTACTTTATAGGGCAACAGAATAATGTGCGGCAAATAGTTGTACTGAGCAATAACAGTTATCAAACAAAAAAATGTTATTTTACTGGTGCACACATCAATTATGCACAATATTAAATACCACAGTGAATAATTGTGTATAGTTGGAAGACCCCGACACGGCCATGTTTCGCGTCAGGCTGCGTCAGGGGACGCAGCCAATAGGGTGTGGGGCTAAGTATGATGCAGTCAACATTTGAGCCGTGAGGGAGGGAGCAGATGCATCAAGTGAAATCTTGTTGTGGCCTTAAGTCTGGCCATGTGCCGGTCCCAATCTCTGATTTAGTGATCCATAATAGAACATTTAGGACATTAACTATAACACCAGTCAGGAGTTTCTTATTACTAACATTCTTTTCTTCCTAGAATTCAAATGTGTTAAAACATAGCATCAACCCTATAAAGGTGAGCATATTGAATTAATCTTAAATCTGAGTGGCACGGGATTGCATGCAACATTGTTTAAGTTATGCATTTGTGTTGTTGCTGAATAGACTACAACACTTACATATTGTAAGCTCATTAGTTAATCAATTCATTCTGCAATATTAATTTGAAGGCAGTCTCAAAATAATTACAAGAGATCTTTCTTGTAAATTGGATTACTGAATATTTACTGCTCATTAAAATTAATGTGGTCTCCAAGACATCATTTTTATTGATCATTAGATAATTCTTGTTAGTTTTCATCTGATATTTCCCAATAAAGACAGCTATGAAATGACATATATAATTCAATAAATGTCTAACCCAACAAAGTTGTTTTTTTCCCAGAGAGTCAAAGTATTGTTAACAACCAGATAATCAACACATTACGATGGCATTTATATGTGCTTTGCAATACAATGGTCTCATGGATCTCAGATTTTCACATTTATATAAAATAGTTGTTATCCCATGGTACAAAAGGGCCCAATTTGTATTATTTATTCATTGTATAATCAAGAAAAATATATAGACATATGTTGGACACTGGTCACACATACAGAAGGAGGTTGAATTAGCAGAAGTTTGAAGCATTTTGTAATGATACTGATTGCTAGGCAGCCCTCCTGCAAGCAGTGGTCCCTGTAGCCTCAACCTTGAAGGCTGCATGTTTCAGCAAGGCCAGCTCTATAAAATCCTCCCCCACAGCTTACTCCTTGCCTCATCATTGAGTCACTCCTGCTCCTTGCTGTGGTCACCCTACTATCTTGTTCTTGCTCTGTTTAATCCTCCCCGTGGCCTTCCTTGTCTCTGTGTTCCTTGCCTTGCCCTTGCACTGTCTAGGCCTCCCAGTGGTCTTCCTTGCCTGTTTGTTCCTTGCCTTGCCTTGTCTTGTGCTATCTAGGTTTCCCAGTGGCCTTTTTTGCCCGTTGCCCTTGTGCTGTCTAGGTTTCCCAGTGGCCTTCTTTGCCCATGTGTTCCTTGCCTTGCCCTTGCTGTCTTGGCCTTCCAGTGACCCTCCTTGTCTATGTGTTCCTTGTAGGGTTGCCAACAGTCCTGATTTTCTCCAGACTGTATCGATATTTCAGGAAATGTCAGGAAGCCAGAAGGAAGGCTAAAATGTTTGGAAAATGTCTGGATTTTAACCCTCCAATCCAAATGGAGTCCACTCAGCCTGAAAACCTCCTCCCGCCCAGTGCCAGTTCCTTCAATTAAGTTAACACCATCCCTACTGCCAAGGTTGACGTGGCACCTCTTCTGTCACTCCTGTGACAAGCTTCCATAGGACAAGCAGTTCAAACAGCTGATGTTTGAGTGCCGGAGGAGCAATAGAAGAGGCACTGTGCCGACCTTGGGAGTAGGACGGTGTTCACTTAGTTGAAGGAACCAGTGCCCAGATGGAGATGAAGAAGCACCTCAGGAGAAGTGGGCTGACAGGGAGCCCAAGCCCAAGCCCTGCTGGCTGAAAAAGATGTGCCCCAGGAGCAGCAGGCTGGCAGGGAGTCCAAGCCCTGCCAGCCAAATGTATGAGCAGAGAATGGGATAGGGTACAGAGAATGGGATAGGGTCTTCAGCATCTTTCTTCCCAGCCATAGCGTCCAGACAGATTCCGCAAACTCTATTCTAACTATCTGACACCTGATCATCCCAGCCCTCAACAGAACTCGCAAGCATAATTCTCCTCTTCATGCTCTCCTGATGTACCCTCCTTTTTCACCCCTCCCTGCTCTCTCACTTGATTCATTAAGTTCATTGAAAATGTTCTCCTCACTATTCTGTTATTCAACTACTAAGAAAAAATGTTTACTGTTCACAATACTCTACTGTTCCCAACTACCATGTTAACTCCAATTGATTGTATGCTAATTGCATATTTTGTATGATAATTGCATATTTTGTAAACCGTTATGATGGCTCTACCGAATAACGGTATATAAAACTCTATAAATAAATAAATAAATAAATAAATAAATAAATAAATCCAGAACCAATGGGTTATGCACTTCTACCAGCAGATGGAGATGGAGCAAACTGACATCACAGTATATATACTCCTGCAGTGACATCAGGCTGCCAGTATTCTCCATCTCCAGCAGATGCTCCTGAGGTGATACCTAATGGTCCCTTCCCAAGGTGATTTCTGTGGTCTCTCAGATGAGTGCCTTAGTCCATTAGCTGATTATAGGCTGGCGTGGACTTAGCTGCAGCTGAAAAGCAGCGGGTGCAGGAAACCGAGCGCGGCAGTGATGGTATATCCCCTCTCCCCCACAGCCAGAGACCATCACTGTACTTGGCCAAGAAGGCTGAGCTCAGGTACATTTTGAAAAAGAAAAGAAAAGAAAGTCAGAGTAGAGGAGTTAGTTTAGGATTTCCTCTGGTCTCCATGCTCAGCTTGATGTCCCGATATGTGTTCCTATTCCCATGGAGGTTAGGAGAACTGGGCAGCCTGGCAGGTTGAGCAGCCCGATTGGGCTAGACCCTGATGTTAGGCTTTTTTTTTGTGTGTGCAGCGTGGTAGGCTGCGGCGGCATTCTCTCGTGCTTTTTTCTGCGCAGTCGGCTGCCCTCTATAGGATTGTCATTGTGTCTAGAACCGAATAGAACTATGCTGTGGTTCAATCATAGAGATGAATTTGCGGCCCTGATTTCCCAGACACTGAAGATGCTGAAATCCCTGAGGTAGATTCCATGTCTGAGCCAAAGAGAAATCCCATTTTGGTTTCTTTGCATAAAGCCTCTTGCTTTTTCCCAGTTATGAAGGCCATTCAAGAACTGATTGATCTTGAATGGGACACTCTGGAGGCAAATTTTAAAGGGGGTTGGACTTTAGAAGGCCTGTATCTCCTGGATCCAGTGGTGAGAGCATCTGCGTTTTCTGAAAGTGGATGCGCTTGTCTGTGCCATCTCTAAATGAATGACTATTCCTGTGGAGGGAGGAGCGGCCTTGAAGGATGTGATAGAAGGATTGAGACCATCCTTAAGCAAGCATTTGAAGCAGTGGCAATGACATTGCAGATAGCTTCCTGTTGTTCCCTAGAGGCTCGCTCTTGTTTGCTTCTCTCTCAGGAGTTTGATGACTCTGGTATGAATTCCAGGGTAGTTCTGGAACCCGCCGCCACTTTTTAGCAGATGTGGACTGTGATTTGGTCCACATCTCGGCCAGAGGAGTGGCTTCGGTAATTGCAGCCAGGCATCAGTTATGGCTGAGAAATTGGGTGGCTGATAAAACCTTCAAAGCTAATCTTACAAAACTGCCTTTTAAAGGCTTGCTCATTTTAGGGGCAAGTTGGAGAAGCTAGCCAGTAAGTGGGGCTAATCCCCAGTTCCTTGATTGCCAGAGGATAAGAAGCAGTCACTGCGCGCCTTTGGTATGAGGGATCATCTCAGGTGTTCCAGGCATTTTTGTCCCTACAGAAGTGACCTTTCAGAGTACTCGGCCTTTTGGCAGGTCTCAATCCTTTTATTCCAGACAACCAAAACAAGGGCTGGACTCAGGTAGTGGAACCTCCCAAGCCTCCCAATGAAAGTTTGCTGACCCACCCCCAGGAACAGGAGATAGGGAGGCACCTCTCTCTCTTTTTTCAGAGGTGGGTCGAGATTACATTGGATCAGTGGGTCCTGGAGATAATACGAAAAGGATATGCGCTAGAGTTTCGCAGTATTCCTTGGGACGTGTTCATGGGGTCTTCCTGCCTCTCCCCACAGAAGAAGCAGGCAGTTAAGAGTATGCTTTCAAGGGTCCCCAGTCTGAGGTCCGTGGTCGCATTACCTATGTCTCAAGAAAATATGGGTCAATATTCCATTTATTTCATTGTGCCCAAGAAGGAGGACTCCTTTTGTCCCATCCTGGATCTCAAAAGGGGTCAACCATCATTTTCGGGTGACTTACTTTTACATGGAAACATTGTGCACTCAGTGATAATGGCCGTACAGTCGGGGGGATTTCTGACCTCCTTGGATCTGTCTGTGGCATACCTCAATATTCCTATCTGATTGGAGCAGCAGTTTTCTGCATTTTGTTGTACTGGGGTGCCATTATCAGTTTTAGGTACTGCTTTATGGTCTAGCCACCACTCCCAGAACCTTTTCCAAGGTTATGATAGTAATGGCAGCAGAACTGAGAAATGATGGGATCTTTGTACAGCGGTATTTAAATGACTGGTCGATTTGGGCCAAGTCATCTGGCGATCTGCAAGATCTACTTGTTGCAGGAGCCAAAAGCAGTCTTCAGCCATCTCAGTAATTGGAGTATATGGATGTAAGGTTTAACACAAAGCAGAGCAAAGTTTTTCTTCCGGAAGCTCATACTCAAACGTTGATGGCGCAGGTGCATCTCTTGGTGTGCACTATACGCCCAACAGTGTAGTCCTAACTACAGGTGCTCGAGTTGATGGCGGTGAACCTTGGAAGTAGTACCGTGAGCGAGGACACATATGCATCCACTTCAGCATTTCCTGCTCTCTCGATGGAACCCGCAGTCTCTGGACTATTTGATTTGGCTACACATGCTGATGGAAGTCTACTCTCACCTCCAGTGCTGGTCGCAAGCAGATCCCTGAGAATAGAGTCTCCCTGATGTTGTCGGTCTGGTCGGTATTCACAAAAGAAGTGAGCCTCCAAGGCTGGGGAGCTTACTGTCAGGAACTAACGGTGCAAGGGCGCTGGAATACAGAGGAGTCTCTCTAGAACATCAATCAGCTGGAAGCCTGGACGGTCCGGTTGGCGTGCTTGCAGTTCAACTGCAGGCTCCAGGGTTCAGAGGTCTGAATAATGTCGGACAACGCATCAATCAACAGGGAGGAACCAAGATCCATCAAGTATTGCAAGAGATAGACCAACTTATGGAAAAGGCAGAAGTGCATCTTCAGGAGATCTCAGCATTGCACATTGCAGGAATGTAAGACAATGTAAGAGCAGACTTTCTCAGCAGGGAGAGTCTGGACCCAGGAGAATGGGTATTGTCAGATGAAGCATTCCAGCTGATAGTGGATTCTAGACCTGCTGGGGACTTCACACAATGTGAAGGTTCCTTGATTCTTTAGTCGCAGGAGAGATCCAAAGTCCTTGGGATTGATGCTCTTGTGCATGTCTGGCCAGAAGGCAAGCTGCTGTATGCCTTTCCCCTGTGGCCCCTATTGGGAAGAATGGCTTGAAAGAATGAAGGACACAGCGGGACGGTGCTTCTGGTGGCACCGGATTGGCCCAGAGGACCATGGTATGCAGATCTGCAAAGACTTCTGGTGGAAACCCCCCTTCGTCTTTCACTGCATAGGAACCTGTTGCAGCAGGGCCCAGTACTTCATGAAGATTTGACTCAGTTTTGTCTTGTAGTATGGCCCTTGAGAGGGCTCGCTTGTTGAAACATGGATATTCTACTGTGATCATTGCCACTCTGCTACGAGCACGAAAGTTCTCCACTTTCTTAGCCTATGTGCAGGTTTGGCAAGTGTTTGAGGCTTAGTGTGAAGATCAAGGAGTGCTTCCTCATGCAGTTAGGGTCCCACTCATTTTGGAATTTTTGAAGGATGGGTTGAATAAAGGGTTGGCCCTTAATTCCTTGAAGGTACAGGTAGTGGTTCTTGCCTGTTTCAGGGGCCAGGTGAATGGTCAATTCTTATCGTCTCATCCTATTGTGGCCCATTTCTTGAGGGGAGTGAAACATCTTCATCCTCCCTTACGGTTACCAATTCCTTATCCTGGTGTTGGATTTTTTGGAGGGCCCTACATTTCAAGCACTGCATAGCCTTTCCTTGCAGTTACTGTCCTGAAAAGTGTTTCTGGTGGTGATTTGTTCTGTGAGTAGAATTTCCGAGCTGCAGGTATTGTTTTGCTGGGAGCTGTTCCTTCGGGTGACTCCAGGGGTGATACAGATGTGTACTGTTTCTTCTTTTTTGCCTAAAGTGGTCTCAGATTTTCACTTGAATCAGTCCATTTCTTTACCATCCTTGGATAAAGAAAGAGATTCGGAAGAATACTGCCTGTTGCATCTCTTGGATATCAAAAGACATGTCGTGAGATATCTGGAGGTTTCCAAAACTTTCTGAAAGTCGGATCATCTGTTTATCCTTCATGGTGGAGGAAAATAGGGTGAACCAGCTTCTTGGGCTACAATAGCTCATTGGATTAAGGAAGTGGAGGCTGAAAAGCCATTGCCCACTCAGGTTAGGGCTCATTCTAATAGAGCTCAGGTAATGTCATGGGCGGAGGTTAGATTGTTGTCTCCTGTTGACATTTGCCGAGCTTATATACTTATGTCTTATATACTTTTCCAGGCATTATCATCTTGATGTGCAGGCCCAGGAGGATGCAGCCTTTACACATGCAGTTTTGACTGGACCGTAGGCAGCCTCCCACCCTGTTCAGGAGTAGCTTGGGTACATCCCACTGGTTCTGAATTCATATGATGGGATGCTAAGAAATGAGAAATTACTACTTACCTGATAATTTCCTTTTCTTTAGGTCAGACAGATTAATCCAGCTTCTCGCTTTGGCTCCCAAATGATTGTACTTGCTATGGTCCTCCTGCAGGGCTAAGAGTGTCCAGAGATTACTGGTAAGTGTTAATCCACTTTCTAGACTGGTGTTAATACATTCTGTGTCTGAGCTCAGTGTTTCTTGTTCTTTGAGTTCAGTATTGATTATCTGTTTTTAATCGAGTTTTTTGCTAGTCTGTCCACAGTTGCTTTTGAAGAGAATACTGGCAAACTGATATCACTGCAGGAGTAATTATACTGTGACGTCAGTTTGCTCCGTCTCCATCCTCTAGTAGAGATGTATAACCCACTGGTTCTGGATTCATCTATCTGTCCTAAAGAAAATGAAATCATCAGGTAAGTAGTAATTTCTCAATATGTTAGGGAGCTTGTATAAATGAGAGTATGCACCCTCCCTCTCCCCCACTAATCCACGGAAATCTCAGAATGATTGGAAATCAAAAGTTCCCATGTATGGATTGCTGGGGATAGGTTTTTACCCCTATTTGTTTTAAGTATTGGACTTTATTTGATGAGTCTGATATTTTAACATATTTTATTGAATTTTGGTAATTTTTAAAAAAGGTTAATGAGTTATTAATTATTGGATATTAGTAAATTCATCAACTATTTTGAAATATATATTATTTTTATTTGTATGCTTTCAATATCATGATTTTTATATTTTTGGTTTTATTGTTTGATTTTTTTGAGGAATGAATATGTTTGTTTTTTTTCATTTTTACACTATATAAAGGGATGTGCTTCGATCAGACACTCCGCGAAAAATGTCGTTTTTTCGGCAATTTCCACCGAAGTGTGTTAGTGCACACTAATGAGCCTTAATGCGCATTAATAACCAGTTCGTGCGCACTATCTCAGCATTAGTGTGCAGTACAACGAACGAGATAGTGCACACTAGCTAGATGTTAATGCGCATCAAGGGCCGGATTTTAAAAGCCCTGCGCGCGTAAATCTGGCCGGATTTACGCTCGCAGGGCACTCGCCTGCTGGCGCACCTATTTTGCATAGGCCGCCGGCGCGCACATAGCCCCGGGATGTGTGTAATTCCTGGGGCTTCGTAAAAGGGGTGGGAGGGGGCGTGTCCAGGGGCGTGTCTGGGGGTCAGGGGGCGGTTCAGGGTGGGTCCGGGGGCGTGGCGCCAGCCTGGGGGTCATGGCCGAGGCCTCTGGACCAGCCCTCGGGTCGGGTGATGGCACGCCAGAAGCCCGCTGGCGCGCGCAAATTTACACCTACCTCGGGTAGGCGTAAATCTACCGACAAAGGTAGGGGGGGTTTAGATAGGGCCGGTGGTGTGGGTTAGGTAGGGGAAGGGAGGGGAAGGTGAGGGGAGGCGGAAGGAAAGTTCCCTCCAAGGCCGCTACGCTCGTATACGCTATGCACGTATCTTATAAAATCCAGCATACTTTTGTTCGCGCGTGGTGCGCGAACAAAAGTACGCGCGCGCTGTTATTGAAAATGTACCCCAGTGGCTCGTTAGTACGCACTAACAGGTTAGATAGTGCGCTGTAAGTTCTATTAGGGTGCACTAAGGGGCAGATTTTAAAAGGGTTACATGGGTAATATATGCGTGTAACCCTTTAAAACCCGCTCCTGCACACGCCGAGCCTATTTTGCATAGATCCAACGATGCGCACGTGCCCCGGGACACACATATGTTCCGGGGCTTGAAAAAAGGGGCGGGGAGTGGGCAGGGTGGTGCGGTCCGGGGGTAGTCCGGGGGCAGGGCGGGGGTGGGACCGAGGCCTCCGGCACAGCGACCATGCCAGCGGATCGCGCACCTGCACTCAGCCAGTGTGCGCAACCTATGCCAGCCCGGAGGCAGGCGTAAATAAAAATATAATGGGGGGGGGATTTAGGTAGCGCCGGGGGGTGGGTTAGATAGGGAAAAGGAGGGGAAGTTGGGGGTAATTCTTAAAATCCGGCCCTATGTGTTAGTGCGCTGTAACTAAAATTAGTGCGCACTAAAAGTGCAACTTAAAAAGTAAGAAGTATCAATTCAAAGGAGTTCATTAGCTAGAAATATAGTGTGCACTAATTGGTATTACTGCGCTCTAACAGATATGTAGTGCGCAGTAACTCCGTTAGTGTGCACTATCACAAAATACGAAATTTCAACAAAATTTTCGGCGCATCCGATCCATTACAATTTAGACAATATCGTTGACATTGTCTAATTCGTAAAAAATGAATGCATATCCCTAATATAGAGTCTGGCTTGTTGCAGTTTAAGTTCAGTTTTTGTCTGCATGTTTCTATTTACAGTATATTTTATGGTATCTTTATTCTGCATTTGGTGAGGATTGTCTGTATTCTGCATGTGTGACCTAGGTGAGGTATTGTGCAGGCATGTAGTTTCTGTGTAGGGATCTATAGCAGCTTGGCTCGTTGGGCTCTCCTAATAGGAGGTGTATTGGTCTTTAAGTGCCCAGTATATTTGCAGTGTTGCTTTTTTCTAATGTAGGGTTTTTGAGTGCTGATATTTAGTGTGGTTTTGGTTTGGGAGATGTACTATACTGTAATTATAATTCAGTTTACTTAAGGCTTTCTGGTGGCCAAGCCTACACCCAACACATTTTACAATAGGCCTAATACCATATGTGTTTTAAGCATCTTTTTTACAGGGTTTTCTGGTTGGCACCACAACATTCGTACACCAGCACACGCATGTTATAAAATCTGATGGCCACGCGCAGAGGAGGCAAATTTTCAATTAATACATGCAGCGATGCAATTGGGCCTCCCCCAGTTCCCTCCCAGTCCGCTCCAATTAAGGAGCAGACTGGGAGGGAACTTCCCTACCCCCTCCCTAAACGTCCTCTTCCCCTCTCCTCCCCACTCCCTAAACCTAACCTACCTTTCTGAACATTTTTTATTTTATTACTTACTGCTCCTCTGGGGGGAAGGGGATCACACAAGGCTATAAATTTTGCCTAGGGCAGGGCATCCCAAACTGTGGGTTGGAAGCCCAAATGGGGTCACAAAATGTTCAGTTGGGGTCACAGGTGCCTCAAAGGGCAGCACATTTCTTTCAGGAACCAGCAACAACATTAGTAATGGAAGTCAGTGTAGAGCCTGCACACACTCACAGGCCTTGCAGCAGCCCTGCCCCATGCATGAGTTTCTGTCATAAAAAGAAGCAGTAAACAAGAAGGGATCAGGCTGTCACAGGGCCTGTGAGGTTGCACTAGCTCAGTGAAGCTCACAGACCCTGTGCTAACTTTCATTATTAATATTATTGCCTTCAAACCACAATTGGGTTTGGGACAGCCATGAAGGGAAGGGTGCGCTGAGTGTGCACAGGCCAGTGGAGATTGCCACTTTTCCTGTCTCCTCACCCACCACTGAACCTAAGCAGGAAAAAAATGTTGCCCATGTCAACAGTTTGCCCTCTCTTCCCAACAGTTGTCATCTACCTTTGACCCAGGGTCAAAAGGGAAATGTTGCTGACCCTGACCAGGGGAATGTTTGGACAAGGGACTATTTGAAGGAAGGGACCAGCTGCAGGAGAGGATTAGAGGGTTGGATCACCTGGAGAGGAATGGGCTGTGGAGGATGTGGGAGGTATGACAGGCGATCAAGTGGGGGACATAGGGGGAGAGGGCATCAATTAGGGGGGGAGGCTGGGGGGTGAGCGAGAAGGGGTGGATGATCAGATGAGAGGAAGAGATGACAGAGGATCAATTGGGATGTTATAAAAAATGGCATGGAGATGAGCGAAGATTAGCTAGGAAGATGGGAAAGGGATGGAAGGTGTGAGGGAGGGAATGGCCTCCGACTTCAGAGGAGCTCTAGGATATAAAGAAGTTGTTATATTTGTAAACCGGAGTGAAGGCTTGTTCCAAACTTCAGTATATAAAAACTCACAAATAAATAAATAAGTAAATAAATAAATGAGGGGATCAGATAGAGATGCAAAGGTTGAGAGAGGAGGTCCTCTAGTGGGGATGGAGGTTGAGAGAGGGGATCAGCTGGAGTGTGGGAAGAGTGAAGTGGAGTGATTGTTGAAGGGGGACTGCACCCCTGCTGGTTTGTTTGGGTCATCCTCTGGGGTCATATACGTTTTCAAGTGGTAAAATGGGGTCACATTGGGAAGCCCTGGCCTAGGGCATCCAATATCCTTGCACCTGTCCTGGGATGGCAGTTGTGGGTAAAGGGGTGTGTATTGTAATACAGGTTAAAAATATTGGGGGTGGCAGTTAGACAATTATTAAGTGATCATAATTGTCCTGACTTCTAATGGGATGTTGTTGGTATTTTTATATTTGGGATCATTTGATTGCACCATCACTTTGTGCACAGTTTTCTAGTAATAAGACAAGTAATACAAGCTTTGTAAAATAAATAGTCATGTGGAAGGACAAAGGTGAAAATGTTACTCCACACATCCAAGTGTTCAGAATGTTCACAGTTGGAAGTTGGCAACCTTAGTTCCTTGCTTTGCCCTTGTCCTGTGTTAGGCCTCTCAGTGACCTTTTTCGCCAGTGTGTTCTTAGGTTGCCCTTGTCCTGTTCTGAGCTTCCAGTGGTCCTCCTGTCCCTTGTTCCCCTTTCTCCTATGGGCCTTCCAGTGGCTCTCTTACCTGTTCTGTCTCCTTGTCTCCCCTGGTTCCTGCTTGCTCTGCCTTTCCTTGCGCTCCTGTTCCTGACCCAGCCTCATCATCATCTCTGCCTGCCTTTGTCAGAACCTCTGTCTTAAGTGCCCTGTTAGCAAAAACCTGCCAGCCCCCAGAACTTGCAGGCTCAACCCAAGGGGGAGCTGGCCAGTTAGGCAGAAGGCCCTGCCCTGCTCTGCTCCTACGGCCTGTGCTTCTCTTGCCTGAGGATTACACATAACCAGCCTGCTCGACCATAACAGATTTTTTTTCTTTTTATTTATTTAGATTTATAGATTTTTATGAAGGAACCTTAGGTGATTTTATAACACACAAAAGAACAACAATACAGATCAAATATAAATAATAATATACCAGCAACCACACAATCAAATCAGTAAAACAAAATCCATAAAAATCCCATCTCCCCATCCCCTTCCCCCACACCTTCCTGTTACCTCTTCTAAGTCAAAATCTGCAAGCCTCACTCTCCACTCAACACACTGAAAAGTCATACAGAACAGCCAGTTTTTCAAAACTTCAAATAATCTCTTTCGCAATGACACACTTTAGGAAGGCTTTTTCATAGAAGAGGAACTATTCCTCCCCACCATTCTCTGTAAGCAAGCTTCCTTAAGTGTAAGAACAACTAAAAGCAGATCTTGCAAGAAATGCATTTTTCGTGCAGGAAGATACAGAACCAACAGTAAATGCAGATATTCTGCACCTAGATTATTCAGAGATTTATACATCATTGTATTGGTAGCCAATATAATTCCCTAAATAGAGGAGTCATGTGGCCCAAAACCTCAATCCATTCAAGATCTTTGCCACTGTACTCTGAATTAATTGGAGTCTTGAGCATTGTATGGGGTAATGCTGCATGTAAGGCATTGCAATAATCGAGATGCAAAATAATAATAAGTGCATGGGTTACAGTACTTACATTTTTAACCAACAAAAATGGTCTCGATAAATCACCCATAAGCTCCCTAACAGCACCCTCTCCACAGATGAAATTTGAGATTGAAATGAAAGATCTGACTCTAATCATATTCCAAAATTACACACTGATTAAACAAAAGGCAGAACCTGGTCATTTTTCAACAACTGGGCATCCTCTGAGAGTTCTCCTGCTCCCACCCATAAAGCCAGAAGACTTGACTTTTCCATATGGTTTCATTTTCTTTCTACTGAACCAGTGAGTAACTATCTCTAACCTCCGCTTTAACCTTTCAAAATCAGTTGCTCTATTCTGAGTTATAGGGAAACTAAATCTGAATGTCATCTGCAACCAGATGATCCTTGATCCCCAATGATCTAACTACTCCACATGGAGGGTCCATATAGAGGTTGAACAGATAAGGCGAGAGAATGGAACTCTGCGGTACCCCACTCTTCAGAACCTGGGCAGGGACTGCTTTGTGCCCCATAAGCACCTGCTGGAATTGATCTTGGAGAATTGAGGGAAAACCACCGGAGGACCCTCCCTGATATTTCCACCATACTCAGCCAAGTCAGCAACACTTGATGATTAACTATGTTAATAAGGCAGCAGTGAGGTCTAAACACATTGGATTCCTTATCCAACTCTCTATTATACCTAATCCAGCACCAAGTCTAATAGTGTCTCAGTATTCCTTGCCTTCTGAAATTCTGATTGGAACTGGTCCAATACCGAGTAAGTACTCATCTATAAAGTTGATCAATTAGAGAGCTACCACTTTATCAATCACTTTTCCTAAAAATGAAAAATTCAACACTGATCTATAATTCTCCTTGGCCTCTACATCCAAAGCTGGGTTTTTCAGTAGTAGCCTAATCACTGCTCTCTTCAACGATTTAGGAAGTACTCCATCCATCCACCAATGAAACATTAACATTAACCATTAATCTCAACCACACTAATAAGCCGATGAAGGAAGGTGCATTTAGCTGAATGCCCCTCTCTGCCTGCACTTCAGCATGCATTTTCTATGCACAAAACTTACTGCCAATGCAAGGAGTTCTGCTTGCAGAAAATGCATGTTTCTAAATGGGAGTACTACTTGGCACCCTCTCATGGAAATCCTATGCAAATGAGGGCATTAAGCAGTACTCCCTGATGCAGAGAGACTGCATCTGGCTAGTGCAACTTTTTTAGCACCAGAAACTTAACTCTGGGTCAGAGCTGGAGTTAAGTTACAAGCACTACTGTGCTGGCACTTAAACCCCCTAAAAAAAGGTAAAAAATGTTTTTAAAAAGTTTTAAAATGTCCGTGAATATGTATTCACTTATCCAGGTAAGTAGCGGCTGATGCCACTTACCCATTAAGTACTGACATCCAGCTAGCTGGCAGAGGGTAACAGTATTTATCCCACGCCCCTTTGAAATCCTTTACAGACCAAAACTGTGAAGGATTTCAAAGGGTGGGATAAATACTGTGGATCCATAAAGTCTAGAGGATGTGAATGAAGAGAAGAGGCATAGGGGTGGCTTGAGGGAATGACGGCTACTACCTGGAAATGAATATCCTTATTCAATAAACATACACATGGTTAATGAGACTCCAACATTGCTCTATGCTTCAACGACAAGAGGAAATGTGGAAAAAAGGATTTGCATCCACATAAAAGCAGGGGAGTAGCTTGCTTGTTACGGTGGTTACTACCCCAAATCAAGCCTGATACTTCACTTAGGGGCGGATTTTCAGAGCCCTGCTCGCGTAAATCCGCCCAAAACCGGGCAGATTTACGCGAGCAGGGCCCTGCGCGCCGGGAAGCCTATTTTACATAGGCCTCCCGGCGCGCGCAGAGCCCCGGGACTCGCGAAAGTCCCGGGGTTCTCCGAGGGGGGCGTGTCGGGAGCGTGTCGGGGGGCGGGCCTGGTCGTCGCGGCGTTTCGGGGGCGTGTCGGCAGCGTTTTGGGGGCGGGTACGGGGGCGTGGCTACGGCCCGGGGTGGTCCGGGGGCGTGGCCGCGCCCTCCGTACCCGCCCCCAGGTCACGGCCCGGCGTGCAGGAGGCCCGCTCGCGTGCGGGGATTTACGCCTCCCTCCGGGAGGCGAAAATCCCCCGACAAAGGTAAGGGGGGGTTTTAGACAGGGCCGGGTGGATGGGTTAGGTAGGGGAAGGGAGGGGAAGGTGAGGGAAGGGCAAAGGAAAGTTCCCTCCGAGGCCGCTCCGATTTCGGAGCGGCCTTGGAGGGAACGGGGGTAGGCTGCGCGGCTCGGCGCGCGCCGGCTATACAAAATCCATAGCCTTGTGTGCGCCGATCCAGGTTTTTAGCAGATACGCACGGCTCCGCGCGTATCTACTAAAATCCAGCGTACTTTTGTTTGCGCCTGGAGCGCAAACAAAAGTAGGCTATTCGCGCGCCTTTTAAAATCCGCCCCTTAGAATACATATCCAGTGCAGCTCACTGCTTCAACAGCAGGGGGAATGAAGAAAAGAGGATTTATATTCAAACAACCAACAAGGACTGAATTGCACAGGCTGGGTAAACAAGCGTGGGAGTAGCTTGCTTATTACGGCAGTTACTACCCCAAACCAATTAGCTGTATACTTCACTTAGATGCAGCTCCAGCACTGCTATCTACGATGGCGGGGGTGGCAGGGAAATAGAACCAAAAAAATTATTTAAAGGGACAAGAGTAACAGAAAAGTATGAAAAAAAAAGTGTAAAACCTTGCTGGACAGACTGGATGGACCATTGGTCTTCTGCCGTCATTTCTATGTTTCTATGTTTCTATATATCTGGTGCGGTTTACTGCTAAATACTTATCCGGCTAAGTGGCGGCAGCTCACTTACGGCCAGGGATGCCTCCCTCCATTCCTGAGTTAAAATGTGCATTGGACTTGTGCCAAATGGACAATTTACTCTTAAAAGAATTTTTTTTAATTCCCAATGAATTTGCATTTCATTAATTTGCTGCATCAGGAGTTAAAGAAAATGTAATCTGGGCATTAAAAATATGAGCTAAAAACCAGCGCATAGTTTGTTAACGCCCAGATTACTGCATCAGCCTGTAAAAGTGCATCTGTAGCAGATTTCATCAGCAGTGATGGACAGGCATCTGAAACAAAAGCTGACACTTTCATCATCTTTAAAATGTCCACCAATCAGTAATGGAGTTTTCCATACTTGTTCTGTTTATGATGTTAGTTGATTATCTAAATATGACATAATTGTTATGCCAGTGTGAGGGGGTGTGCAGAGTAACCACTCCCTCCACATCTATCTTCAGATGTAAATTGTTTATTTATGTCATTATTCACTAAAAAGTTTTAAAACATAAAATATCCACCAAATATTGTGACTAATACAGGTAAATTCCTTCCATTATCTACTTCCCCATTTGTCTTGATTACTGACCCGCAACTGGAAACCTCTCTTTTCTTCCTCTGCTGAAAATTAAATCTGTAAACCTGACTTTCCCATCTACTCAAAGTTCTGAACCAAACCTAAAAGATCCTCATGCGCTCACACTCCCCGCAGCCCTTCTAGGAATCCTAAGAGATTGATATTCAGTTCCACTTAGCCAGCTAAGTGGCACTGTTTGAATATTGAGCCACTGTGAGTGGCCGCCACTTAGCCAAATAACTTTATCTTGTTAAAGTTAGACAGATAAGTGAGGGATGGGACAGGGCTTCTGGGGCGGAGCCACTTATCCTGCTAACAACTGGATAAGTGCCAATTTTCATCCTTATCTGGCTTAATTAGCCAGATAAGTTTAGGGCTTGGATTCAGTTGACCTAAAGTTAGCCAAATAAACTTATCCAGCTAACTGTAAGATAGCTGAGTATATTCAGCATCATGGCTGGACTGCTGAATAATTCAACCCAGTTAGTCAGATAAGTTTATCTGGCTAACCTAAGCACATGATTAATGACGAATATGGATCTCCTTCTTATCTAGATCCACAGAAAATTCTGATACAATCCCTGCTATTTTGAGTCAAAAATCATTACACAACTCCCCAGGCTTACTTTTTATTTTATTTAATTTATAGATTTATTGACCACCTTTCCCAAGGGGTTACAAAGTCATTTGCAGAAAAAAATTCAAACAATAAAATCAGAAAATTCACATAACGCAATGCAGGCTAAGCATAACAGATACCATAAACTACATCAGCTAAAACCTTCAGTTAAAGAGCATAACTTGCTTTCAGAAGATAGCACAGTTATCTAAAAAATGAGGCATGGAGCTCCACTAGCCAGTATGGGCTTCTTAGAGGCTATGGTCAACCTCTTAACCCTCATAAACAACCTACTCCCAGATAACTGGATCTCCCTCTCTTTATATACTTTCTGAGATGATCTTATCGCCACTTTATATTTCGTAGTCTGCTCCTTCCAAGTACTCTTATTCTCCCAAGTCTTTTTCCCTTGCCAGTTCCTTTCTAAGCTCCTTGACTCTCCTGCTCCTTGGAAAACCTACCCTCATGGGATTGCTAGTATTAATGCATTTTGATATGGTCTCATTTTTACTTTATAATTTGTGAATAATTGTGATTCAGCCGAAGAAGAAGATGCATTGGATTGTGAGAAGTTGTTGAAGATAGTGCATATGGATCATATTGAAATATCCAGTATTCTCAGGAATTAATATGTTCAATATTTGAGTTTTACCTTTAAAATTTATAAAGTAATATTTCTGCAAAGGTATTGGACTAATTTGGTACAATTGAAAAGCAATCTTATTCTGTATTCACCCAACAGAAGAAGCAAAACTATACTACTTCTTTCCATTTCTAGAGCACTACTAGACATATTCTGAGTTGTACAGATATACATAAATGTTATCCCTGATCCATGGAGCTTACAGTCTAGTCAAGCCACATAGACCAGATAAAGTCAATCAGTCCAATAAAAGGTATCACCTATAACTTGTTTGACCTTTATTTCTACACAAGAAAGTTGACCAAAAACTTGGCTTTCTTGAATGCTCAATCTAGATTTGGAGACAGCAATTTTTAAAGTCATTTTCACCTGTTAATAATCCTCTACACTATATAATATGTGTACTTGTACCCAAATTTAGAAGAGGCATTCTTGAAGGGGAAGGGGAGGAACTGTTTAGGTCTAAGGAGTAAAAAGATGTGTATTGATTTCATTTTCAACTCTATGGGGCAGATTTTCAAAAGGTTACATGCCTAACCCCGAAAACCCGCTCCTGCACGCGCCGAGCCTATTTTGCATAGGTTAGGTGATGCGCACAAGCCCTGGCGCCTGAAAAAAGGGGTGGGGCGGTCCGGGACGGGGCGGGGTTGTGGCCAGAGGCCTCTGAAGGTCTGCTAGGCCGGGGAATCATGCGCCGGCACTTGGCCAGGGCGTGCAACCTACGCCTGCCCAGAGGCAGGCGCAACTTAAATAATAACAGTGGGGGGGGGATTTAGGTAGGGCTGGGGGGCGGGTTAGATAGGGGAAGGGAGGGGAAGGTGCGGGGGGGGGGGGGGCGAAAGGAAAGTTCCCTCCGAGGCCGTACTGATTTCGGAGCAGCCTCGGAGGGAACGGGGAAAGCCATCGGGGCTCCCCTAGGGCTGGCCCTATGTGTGCTAAATTTAAACAGAACCTGAAAACTTGCCTCTTCAAACAAGCATATTCCTAACAGCTCACCCCCTCCTCGCTGATTCCTTTTCCCCTCTG
The DNA here is from genome assembly GCF_901001135.1 of Rhinatrema bivittatum. Classification (NCBI taxonomy): domain Eukaryota; kingdom Metazoa; phylum Chordata; class Amphibia; order Gymnophiona; family Rhinatrematidae; genus Rhinatrema; species Rhinatrema bivittatum. The sequence continues at coordinate 354,411,252 of NC_042620.1, read as the reverse complement.
ACTTCTATGACATCCTACTTGTAATTAGTTATATTTTATGCCACATAAGTTGTAAACCGTTCAGATTTCCTTTTGTTCATGTTACCTGTCTTCATTTATTCTTGTACGTTATGTTCCCGAGTTCACTATTGCCTAATTTTATGCGCATTGTTCTTTGTTTCACTGTAAAGCTCTTTTAGCTGCATTTCGTTTATTGTGAACCGATGAGATGCTCCCAACGTTCATCGGTATATAAAAGCTTCTAAATAAATAAAATATATAAAATTCCTGGAGGAAAAAACGTAGCCAGGTGGAAATAAGTGCACATCGCCACTGGTCCTTTGTGCCTAAGGCGAATTTCAAAGTGAAAGCAGACGCACGCTTTCTCTTTGAAAATTGGTGCAAAGCCTGCAGATAAAAGACTATGTCCCAGTGCAAAGAGTTTGAACACTGACCCCATAAAATAATAAACATAGCACTATATTTGAAAGTAGTTTTTTGCTTTGACTTTTCTTCCGGTAGTATACACCTAGAACGCCACTATCTGCAAATGTCTCTCTTTTCATCTAAAATATTTTGCTAAATAACATATGTGTTGTTACTTAGTAGACTTCAAATTCTTAGCTGCCTACTCATAGAGCAGGTAAATACTTCATAGTAAACAGATTCATTTGCAAAGAAGCAGAAAAATATGAGAGAAGCTGCAGCCCACATTCTTAGGCTGAAGAATCAGTGTAAAGAAAAAAAAAAAAAAGCAAATAATGCTATATGCCAATCTGCCATATGACATTATCGTGAAGCAAAATGATTCAGTTGCTGATATTAACATCATGAACAAAGCTGACTTGTTTTTCCTGTTCCATTTCATAAACATTATTTATGAGAGTATTAAGTAGAGATGCCTATATCTTGGAAATGGAATTCTGCAATGTACCTGGAAGCATTAAAAGCAAGCATCTGGGTTCTCAGTATGTACGTACAGTCCCAATATTTTTGTTTTCCATTTCATGGATATATTTGTTTGTTTTCATTTTGTTTAATGTTTATTTTGATTTGGCTCATTTGCCAAATGGAAATAAACATTAACAACCAAAATAATTAAAATAGAACCTCCTCAGGTCCCCATGATTTCCGGAGCCTCCCTGGGCCCCTCTGATCTCCTCTACCCTTCACCTCCTTCAATAAGGTGGTGCATAGGTCTGCCTGGCTGGGCTGAGCCAAGCTCAGATGGGGCCTCCAGGCTCCACTCCCTCCTCCCAAAAAATTATCAGCCAGGGCCAGGGACTTCCCTGACCCTAACGTATCCCTTCTGTTGAGGTCCTGGTATGAGAAAGGGGTAAGAGTGATTGTCACTCACTCCTTCCCCACTGGAATCCTTTTAAAAATGGCATCAGCCAGTCCTGAGTGTGATAGCATGTTATATCAAAATGGCCCCAGTCTCAGGGCTGGCTGACATAATTTTTAAAAGGATTTCAACCAGGCAGGAGCTAGTGGGAATTGCTCCTGCTCCTTCCTTATACCAAGATCCCTAAGGAAGGGGTAAATGAAGGCCAGGGATGGCCCCAGCCCCAGCTGATTTTTTTTAGGGTTGGAAGAGGGATCAGAGAGGCCCTATGAGACTCCCAGATGGGCTTGGCTCAGCCCAGCAAGACAGGTTCTGGCCCTGGTAAGTGGTGAGGCCATAGTTTTTTTTATTATTTCTTGGGAAATAGTGTGAGGTGAAAGAGGCTATTTTAGCCAAAAAAAATCCTTCAAAAATTGGAAGAAGGATCCATCTGAAAAAAATAGGATAAAACATAAGCACTGTCAAGTTACGTGTAAAACATTGATAAGACAGGCGAAGAGAAAATTTGAAATGAAGTTGGCCATAGAGGCAAAAACTCATAATATATCCAAAGCAAGAAACCTGTGAATGAATGTAAAAGCAGAGGTACTTCCAATGTAGGAACATTTGAGGGAGTCGGTTGGAACGTTAGATGACAGAGGGGTTAAAGGGGTTCTTAGGGAAGATAAGGCCATTGCAGAAAGACTAAATGAATTCTTTGCCTCCGTGTTTACTAATGAGGATGTTGGGGAGATACCAGTTCCGGAAATGGTTTTCAGGGGTGATGAGTCAGATGAACTGAATGAAATCACTGTGAACCTGGAAGATGTAATAGGCCAGATTGACAAACTAAAGAGTAGCAAATCACCTGGACCAGATGGTATGCATCCTAGGGTACTGAAGGAGCTCAAAAATGAAATTTCTGATCTATTAGTTAAAATTTGTAATCTATCATTAAAATCATCCATTGTACCTGAAGACTGGAGGGTGGCCAATGTAACCCCAATATTTAAAAAAAGGCTCCAGGGGCGATCCGGTTAACTGTAGACCAGTGAGCCTGACTTCAATGCCGGGAAAAATAGTGGAAACTATTCTCAAGATCAATATCGTAGAGCATTTAGAAAGACATGATTTAATGGGACACAGTCAACATGGATTTACCCAAGGGAAGTCTTGCCTAACAAATATGCTTCATTTTTTTGAAGGGGTTAATAAACGTGGATAAAGGTGAACCAGTAGATGTAGTATATTTGGATTTTCAGAAGGCGTTTGACAAAGTCCCTCATGAGAGGCTTCTACGAAAACTAAAAAGTCATGGGATAGGAGGCGATGTCCTTTCGTGGATTACAAACTGGTTAAAAGACAGGAAACAGAGAGTAGGATTAAATGATCAATTTTCTCAGTGGAAAAGGGTAAACAGTGGAGTGCCTCAGGGAGCTGTACTTGGACAGGTGCTTTTCAATATATATATATAAATGATCTGGAAAGGAATATGACGAGTGAGGTTATCAAATTTGCGGATGATACAAAATTATTCAGAGTAGTTAAATCACAAGCAGACTGTGATACATTACAGGAGGACCTTGCAAGACTGGAAGATTGGGCATCCAAATGGCAGATTAAATTTAATGTGGACAAGTGCAAGGTCTTGCATATAGGGAAAAATAACCCTTGCTGTAGTTACACAATGTTAGGTTCCATATAGGAGCTACCACCCAGGAAAAAGATCTAGGCATCATAGTGGATAATACTTTGAAATCGTCGGCTCAGTGTGCTGCAGCAGTCAAAAAAGCAAATCGAATGTTAGGAATTATTAGGAAAGGAATGGTTAATAGAATGGAAAATGTCATAATGCCTCTATATCGCTCCATGGTGAGACCGCACCTTGAATAATGTGTACAATTCTGGTCGCCGCATCTCAAAAAAGATATAGTTGCGATGGAGAAGGTACAGAGAAGAGCAACCAAAATGATGAAGGGGATAGAACAGCTCCCGTATGAGGAAAGGCTGAAGAGGTTAGGGCTGTTCAGCTTGGAGAAGAGATGGCTGAGGGGGGATATGATAGAGGTCTTTAAGATCATGAGAGGTCTTGAACGAGTAGATGTGACTCGGTTATTTACACTTTCAAATAATAGAAGGACTAGGGTGCATTCCATGAAGTTAGCAAGTAGCACATTTAAGACTAATCAGAGAAAATTATTTTTCACTCAACGCACAATAAAGCTCTGGAATTGTTGCCAGAGTATGTGGTTAGTGCAGTTAGTGTAGCTGGGTTCAAAAAAGGTTTGGATAAGTTCTTGGAGGTGAAGTCCATTAATGGCTATTAATCAAGTTTACTTAGGGAATAGCCACTGCTATAAATTGCATCAGTAGCATGGGATCTTCTTAGTGTTTGGGTAATTGCCAGGTTCTTGTGGCCTGGTTTTGGCCTCTGTTGGAAACAGGATGCTGGGCTTGATGGACCCTTGGTCTGACCCAGCATGGCAATTTCTTATGTTCTTATTATTTACTAACAGGCCTATCCTGTAAAGTGCGGCCGCGTTTACCCTGCTCCTAAGCCGTTTTTAACTTCGTTTTCGGCCGCGTTAGCCCTTCCTGCGATCCCGAATCCCCTTTAACCTACTCCTACCGCGTCCTAAATTCCCTGGGCAACCCCTTCCGCCCGCGGCATGCATATTGCATGCAAACGAGCGAATTAGCGCGATGTTGCATGCAAACGAGCGAATTAGCTATTCACCTAGCATCCCGTAACCCGCGCCCCGACTAACGCTACCTTTCCCTGCCGTTTTGTCGCGCGTTTAACCTGCAAACTTACCGCCTACCCTGACCCAGGCGGTAGAGGCATGGGTAAGGGTAGGTGGAAAGCTTTCCCCCAGCCCCCGCTCGCCTGCCCCGGCCGCGATCATGGGTGCCGGTCTCCGTGGCAGCCCCAGGCCTCTCCCCTGCTCCCGAAGCCAAAAAAAAAAAAAAAAAGCGTAAAAAACGTTGCAGCCCCCCTCCGATGTCCGGACTGGGGCTGCCACAGAGACTGCAACGGCAAAGCGACATTTCAGTGTCCCCCCTCCTCTCGGAGCAGGGCGCGAAAAGCCGCCTTGCTCCGAGAGGAGGGGGGACACTGACAGCGGCGAAGCAACGACGAAGACATCGGCGAAGCGACTTTTCAGTGTCCCCCCTCCTCTCGGAGCAGGGCGCGAAAAGCCGCCTTGCTCCGAGAGGAGGGGGGACACTGACAGCGGCGAAGCAACTTACTTTTCTGAAGCCATCATCAGGAACACATGCGATCGTAGCTCCTCCCGATGAAGACAAAGATGGCCGCCTGCACGGGGAAAGCGTGCAATTGGCCGCTCAAGACGTGATGTCGTGACGTCACGTCTTCAGCGGCCAATTGTACGCTTTCCCCGTGCAGGCGGCCATCTTGTTGGGAGGAGCTACGGGAGCCAGATCGTGTTCCTGCTGATAGCTGATGGCTGCAAAAAAGATAAGTTTTGCCGGCGTCCAAAAGCGACTTACTTTTGAGATCTTGACAGATCCCAAAAGTCGCTTTTGAAAAAAAACAAAATTTGCTCCCCTTTTTTTTTTTGCTTCGCCGCTGTCACCTCTTCTCCCCCCTCCCGGAGCAGGGCGCGAAAGCAGCCTTGCTCCGGGAGGAGGGAGAACAGACTGACAGCGGTCAGGTCGGGTCCGGGTTGGGGGTCCGGGTCGGGTCCGGGCTGGGGGAAAGCTTCGCCGCTGTCATCTCTCTCCCCTCCTCCCGAAGCAGGCCTTGCTCCGGGAGGGGGGGAAAGCTTCGCCGCTGTCATCTCTCTCCCCTCCTCCCGAAGCAGGCCTTGCTCCGGGAGGGGGGGAGAAGCGCTGTCGGGTCAGATCAGATGGAAAAGTAAGTTGCTTCGCCGCTGTCATCTCTCTCTCCACCTCCCGGAGCAAGGCCTGCTTCGGGAGGAGAGGAGAGAGATGACAGCGGCGAAGCAACTTATTTTTGCATCCGATCGGACCAGACTTCCTGGTATCTGTCATTTCAAATGACATTTGAAATGACAGATACCAGCGTGGCCGTGAAGCCTTAGGCCCGCGCACCCAGGATCCTGTATAGGCGCTCTATCCAGTATCCTGGGTTGCGCGGGACTAAGGCTTTTCGGACGCGGCTTACATTTACATATAATTAGGCTTCAGGATCGAGCGGTAGGTGAGCTGCACTGTGCGGGCGGTAACCGCGGGTGCCGTAGGCACTAACGCAGCTCTTCCTATCGCTCGGTACTGGATCACCCTGAAACAAAGAAAAGAACCACAACTTGTCTTGTTACTGTAAATACGAAAAACCAAAAAGACTAAGAATCCATTATTAAAGAATTATAATAATAATATTATAATTCTTTAATAACTATCAGCATATCGGGTGTATACAGTTTTAAAGAAGTGGATTCTTAGTCTTTTTGGTTTTTCGTTCTTATTATTTACTAAACATGTACCATTTCTCAAAATGAAAACACCCCAAAATTTTTGTGGTTTTCGTAGAGATGTTGCAACCATTTTTGTAATCCAAATTGAAACAAAAATGGGTTGTTTGGATTATGCATTTGTTTGAAAGTAATGTACATCCCTGTTTCTCAGTTTGATGGGTGATACACATATGAGACCTGATAATGTTAACACTTATAAGATCACTTCCTCTGCTCCTCTCTATCCTCACACTCTTACATCTCTTTGCTTTCAAACACTTTGGATATTCATCCTAGTTATTGCACTGTGGGGAATTATCAGAGCAGGTAGAGAAATGCAGTAATGTTTATTTTGTCTCCCTTACAGTGGTGGCATGCATGATTTTCTTTTCTAAGGGTTTAATCTTCCTGGTTTAGCAGTACTCACAATATCATCATGTCCCTAATGGGATGGGGGCAGGTAAGCCCCTCCATATTGTACAGTTCTCATTCTCAATCCAAGAAGACCATCTCAAGGCCAAGAAAGGACCATCCTCTCTTCACAACTCAGATCCTACCTTGGACCTTAACCAGGAGACTGAGAGAAGTGATATGCTGGAGAAGTTTTAACAGATGGAGAGATTGCCATGAAGCCATTCCTCTTGTCAGTAATGCCCACCAAGTGTCATTTAACTCAGGGTAGTGCAAGGTTGTGGCCAATACCACATGTACCCATGTAGATACATTTTCTCCAGAATTAATCATTTCATCATGACACATCATTATAAGTACCAGAATGAATAATAGTAGGTAATGATTATAATGTAAACCGAAGTGATTTGTAACTTGTTACAAGAATATCGGTATATAAGAGTACTAAACAAATAAATAAATAAATAAATAAATGAAGAAAATGGCCCCATGCAGTCTGGCCATTAGGATGGATGCATTAGTAGAAATTAGAATTACAGATTATAGATTCATATTTGTCTCTATTTCTAACAGGTTTATATGTATGTACTTAGGTTTTTTATGAGCAGTCTGTCATAAACAAAACACATAGCTTTCTACACTTGACACAAATTCAAACAGTTTCTGGGAAACTGGAACATATTTACAGAAGATAAAAATGATTATATCAATATATCTTTGTTTCAAGAGTATTTTCCCTGCATAAAACTCCCTTTGATCTCAAAAGAGTAAAGACCTTGTGCTTCCATTTGTATTCCCATCTCGTATCACAAATGAGCAGTATAGGAAAGAGAGACTTTCAAATAGATTCTCCATGTAGACATTGAACCCTATTTGTCTGTTAGAAAGACTGAATTTTAATGGGTAGTGTCCATGCTGTAATACAAACAAAATGACCATAAAATGTCTAGAGAAGCTATAAAAGAAAGCATAGTGTTAGTTTTCTTTTTGGTGGGATAGTGCTCAGTGGCTCAATTAATTTAGAAAAATGTACACAAAAAGCTTACTTTCCATAATTTTCTAATTTTCTTTTCCCTGAAGGGTGCATTACACAGTCATCATATCGCTCCACACACAGCTCAAAACAATAGATCACAAGGAATAGGATTCTGCAGAAATCAGTTAGGGGATTAAAAGCTAATTGGATATTTACTGAAATGCTGGAATGCCAATGTAAAGAAAATAATTTCCATTTGGAGCCTAAAAGTAGAAGCCCCCTCTCCCTGCCAGTCAAGAGTAAAATGTCTATGTGGAAGAGCAAAATATGCCTCATCCAGTATAAGACATATAGTCAAATATTGGGCCACTTATATTTATTTCAATTTTTTTTTTTTAATTTCAAATTTTTGTATACCGGCATTCGAGACAGCAGTCACATCATGCTGGTTCACATAAAACAGGGGTGCATAGTAAACATAACTATAACAAAGGTGCTGAAAAGGCAGTTACATATAACAGGGTGATAAGAACTTGGATGAGAAGGAAGAGAAAGGATGGGTTATTAATTTACATATGTAAAACAATAGAATGGATAACCAAGTTGTAGTTGGAGATTAGTTGACTATGTTGGCGTCCGGGAAGGCTTGTAATATAGGTCAAGAATTTTCCAGAATGAGTGTACCATCAAAGATTTGAGCATAAGGCTTGTTCAAGATTACATAGGGCTACAATGTTACTTATTTACAGTTTTTACAGTGATTACTAATACTTTTTCATCATATTAAACTTTATGACTATCCAGAGTATATACGTATGTATCACCTATACATATGATAAGCAGTTTATATGTGTGTGTCCCAGGCAAATGCATGGCGCATGCAGAGGCTCAGGGTGGCCCTGCAGATCTCATGCTAAACTGCATCCTGAAGCAGAAACTCCATGCATCCCACTGGTGGTTCAGCAGCTAGAGATGGTAGTGGCCTATGTGCACTGCCGGAGCAATGCACCCATAGTGGGAATGAAACGGCCCGGGGGACAGCTGGAGTGGTGATGACTGCATCCTTAGGAAGGAAGGAGAGCACTCCAGGTTTCCATACACCTGGAGTGTTTCCATACAATGATGGCAGGCTGTCTCATGCCATCATTTTTTATGGGCCTTTTCCACTAGTATATACTGTAGTGTATATACACACTAAAACACACACATATATATCTGTATAATTAAATCAATTATATTCCATAGTACATACAGTAACTGATTGAAAAACATTTCATTTTGACTAATTGGAATAACCACGTAGAGCACATTTATTACATCCTCAGGAATATAACATCCACTTGCCTAATATTAAAGATTATTAGTTGAAGAGAAGGGTATACGCTTGACAGCCCTAATTTATAAGATGATTGCTGTATAAGAATTTATTTTTGATACTTATGTATCTATTCAACAAGCTTTCCAATGGCAACCCTTGAGTCATCACGCTCACCACCCACACATGCTATAAATTCAAGATCAGCTGTAACTCAGTGTACTTGTATTCCAAGAGTGTGACATTCTCAGAATATGGGGTGACACAGCCATCCCCAAGATTCCTAATGATAGATGCTGAAGATCTGTTTGAACTTGCAAGAAAATAAAGTTAGTGAGCCTGGAGAACTTTTAAACACACATGGCAAACATATTTTTGTACAGCATATATGCATTTTTATTCTGAAGCATGCATGCACCTTAAACTCCACTTATTGAATAAACTTATTGATATTTGGTAACCTGATTCTTAATTTTTCATGGCAGAAGGAGAATCTTCTATGAACTTGTCAGTCATGATTATTCATTTGGCTTCCTTGCATCTAAGCACAAACATAGTCCCAGGAGTATAAAACTAAGGTCATTCTATAGCAAAGTGTAGCATCCCACTGGCTGTTGACCCAATGGCCAGTCAGTTCCTCCGAATACAATACATTTGGTAATATTAGCTGGGCAACCAAAGATTTGCTGTAACTCTCATTTATAGGTTTAATGATTTAAACATCTTTTTACATACTGATATCAATTCTAAAGCAGCAGAAATAGCCCACATGAGTTTTTTACATCATTTCTCTTTAAAATTCAGTGGAAGACAATTTGTAAAGCTATTTACCCTGGGACTGGGTAAAGCGACCTCGCTGGAATTTGACTTCCTCTATCTGGCTCATACTGTGCGCAGTTTCCATAAGTGCACACACTTTAGCCAATTGATACAAACCAGGCATTCCCTGGGGTTCATTCAGATCAGAGAAGTAAAACAAGGCTACTTGGCATTTTCAAAAGTACACATGCTATTTTATCCCGTCATGGCCACCCACACAAATAGCAGGTGCAAATCATGCAGGTGAATTTAATGCTTGTTTGTTGTGGCTGCAGGTATTCAAAAGGAAACAACACATTTCCCTTTCAAAACTGGTTGCAATATATGTGGGCTAAAAGTGCTCATGTACCTTCCAAATAAATAGTGAGGCAGCTGGGTAGAATCTCAGTCGCTAAAGCACCTGGGAGCCGGGTGATGACTATTTCATGTCCTCCCCCTCTTCACAGTCATGAAAGGAGGAGGGAATGGCCGGGAGGGGAGGATTCCTCAGGCAGATGCTTGACTGGGGAAGTCCAGAAAAACCCTTGCCAAGGTTTTGAGGAGTATTTCGGGTGCTGTCTTGAAAAGAGAGGTGACTCCAGACTGGTAAAAGGAAATTATACAGCACAGAAATGTGCACACATTTTTTTGTGTTTGTTCCTTTTTTGCTGTTGTTGTTGTTTTATTTCTTTGTTTTTCATTTTCAGGGTTTTTATTTTGTTTTTTTTCATTTTTGGGATATAGTGCACCCTATTAACAAATAGGGCACACTGTTAGAAAATAGGGGCACCCTCTTTGCTAATAGGGTGCACTATTTCCTGAAAATGAAAAATGTTTGACTTTCTTTTTGGTTTGTTTGAAATGAAACAAAAAATGGACTTGTTCATTACATTTGTTTCAAAGAAATGGACATCACTAGTACAGAGTAAGTGGAGGAAAAGTAGTCAGAAAGGTGGGTAGAGAGGATTTGAATAAGGCAAGAGAGGGAGCATGATGCACCAACTCAGGAAGACTATTCCAAGTATACAGAGCAAAGCAGAATCTGGAGTTGGTGGAAGATAAGAGCAAAGATAAGTGTGACTTGCCTGTTGAGTAGAGTTCATAAGGAGTCATGTAGGGAGAGATAAGATAGAGGTAATGAGGAGCTGCAGAGTGAATAAGAGGAGCTTGAATTGCATGCAGAAAAGGTTAAGGTACCAATGAGAATAGGAGTTATATGGGTGTATTAATTGTGGTGAAAGAAAATTCATGTAGCAAATTTTTTAACAGACTGTAGGGGAGTGAGGTAGTTCACTAGAGACTGGTGAGGAACAAGTTGCAGTTGTATAAGCGGGAGGTCATGAAAGAGTGTATAAGGGTTCTGGCAGGTCTGGATTTCAGAGTTTGATGCCCATAGGCAGGGTTGGAGAGTGGGGGATGGGAGATCTTGGAGATTGGAAAGTGGGGAATGTCCTTTTCCCATCTACCACCCCCTAAAGTCCCAGAGTGCAATTGGCAGTGTTTCTTTGAAGTGGATGGCTGGAGCAGGATCACCCTTGGCACAGTTGATCTCTTCTTTGACCTTGGTATTTGGTGATTTCAAAATTTGGTGCCCTAGGTTGCCTATTCCTAAATCCAGACCTGGGTTCTAGTAGTGTGTTCAGAAAGGAAGGAATGGATTTCGGTAGTGTTATAGACAAAGAAATGACACATTTTTGTCATGTTGTGGATATATGTAGAGAAGGAGAAAAGGGAGTCAAAGATTACCCCAAATTTATAGGCTGATAGGACTGGAAGAATGACAGTGTTATTCCCAGAAATATTGAAAGGGGGAAGAGGGTTTGTGGTGACAAGATGGGCTGTGCTACTTTACACTACAAAGCGGACCCACAAAACACTGATTTCAAATCAAGTGGCCTTTACTTATGATGTCAGCAAGCCTGTCAGTGTATCTGTAATAACTCATATCATCCAGACATCTCAATCATTCACCTTGGTGAGTAAAGGAAGTATTTTGGGGGGAATTTTTAAATGCAAATAAAATTATTGAAACACAACAGTCTTAATGTCTTTGCAAACAGCCCAAGCCCAACATGGCCGATGTTTCACAAGAGATTGCTTCATCGGAAACAATAATGGTAATTTCAAGAAAAATATAGATGGTTGCCTGTAAACACAAACAAGGAATAACCATATTTAAACACATGATAGATAAAAAATAAAATTAAAACTTGTACTTATTTTAGCAGAGGCTACCATTCAGAACAATGGACTCAGAGTTTCAAAGCTCTCATTGTGTGGAGATCCCGCAATTAAGATTTTCCATCAGCTAGGGTCTCAATATACATGCGCTTGCTACTTCAGAAAGACACAAACGGTTTTGCAATTTAACTCACTCAGAAACTCTTTGTTGTGGGCCTACCCGCAACGGGCGCAGGCATTCCCACTACCTTTCCTTACGTTGAACACTGCCAGCCAGGCTGCTGCCGACACAGTCCCATGGCAGGCCGAGTCTCGATGCTGCGGGCTTCCCCGCGGTCCTAGAGCCGCCGGCGGGAGTCTCTTCTTGCAGCCTGCCTCTTCTTCTACCTTCGTGGCAGGGCTGCCGCCGTCCTTCGGGCCTCCCACACGGCAGGGATGCCACCGATGTGCCTGCTCTCTTCCTCCTTCTCCTTAGGCACAGGCACGCACCTCAACCCGACTTTTAAAGGGCCAGTGGCGGGATCTTTGAATCGCCATTTGCGATGGGAGACCGCAAGAGACAAACTGATCAGATGTTGGATGCTGTGGTGTAAAAGCAATTGCCTTGAAGCAGCTTCACGGCGAAACATCGGCTGATGTCGGCTTACAAAGTATAATGAATGGGCTCTAACAGCATAAATCAATGCATCATACAGATAAGTTAAATAATCATTGTATTGGGAAGACACATGATATTGCTCTATGTTGAGTCTTTGTATATATTTTGAGCAACATATCCAATGAAGATCATTTATACATTTGAAATATAATGCATTAGTTTTAATAAAAATAAAGTATCATAAAAAAATTTTTTCAAAGATTTAAATTAAAATTAAAATTTGGACGGTTGGAGGTTTTTCAAAGACCAATGATTACAATTACCTCATACATGTTGAATGTTCTTTATAGAACAAACATGAGGCTCTGAGGTCTTTTTTCTTCAATTTTCTAACATCTGAGTAGTGAAACACGAAAAGTTGATTGTCAATTTTCTATAGTAAAGTTTTTTTTGCATCTGGAATTTTCATTGCTTCACTCAATACCTTGTGTTGTGGATTTCTTCGACGTTCTTCACCATGTCTTCAGCTATAGTATTACCATCGCTACAGTTCCTCACCAAGAACCTTCAACTTCTGTCCTTGGACCCTTGATTGTCCCCTGACGGTATGGATTGATCCTCCACCCTTCCAAGCTGTTGATAGGAGGCTTGGGGAGGGGGTCTTTGAGGGGGGGGGGGGTACTGGTGTGGGCCTACCCATGACAAACGCGGGCAGTCGCCCTACCTTTCCTTACTTTGATTGCGGCCAGCCAGGCCGCTGCCGACGCCATCCCATGGCAGGCCGAGCCACCGATGCCACCGTCTTCGGGCCTCCCACTTGGCAGAGACGCCGCTGACGTGCCTGCTCTCTTCCTCCTTCTCCTTAGGCACAGGCACGTGCCTCAACCCGACTTTTAAAGGGCCAGTGGTGGGAAAAACCCCATGGCCCTCTGAGAAGATGTCATCTACCACATCCTGCTTCAGCCCTATAAAAGGGCCTTGCTGTAATTCTTCAGGGCCTTAGGATCAGGTTTGCACAGTGTCTATGTTCTTCCTTCCGATCCAGGTCTTCCATGGTCTCCTGTGCCTTGATGGATCTTCGTTCCATGTTCTTCGTGTTCCTGAACTTCATCTCCTTGATGTTCCTGGTCTTGTCTCTCATTGGAACTCCCTTGTCACCTGTCTTCTGTTCCTGACATTCCAGATGTTCTTTGTCCAGATGTCCTGAATTGCCATGTTCCATGTTCCTGATGCCCAATGTTCCTGTCTTGACTTCGTCTGTCTCATCTTCAGCTCTTCATCCAGTTCCCAGGTCCCTCGTCTGTCCACCTCTCTTGGTGTACCATGTAGTGGTCTGTGACCAGCCCATGGGATGGCTGTGTAGGACGCCTCATGGTACAAGGCTTTCTTCTTGTCTGCAGAGCAAGCCTCCGGGAGACTTCGGTTTTTAAAGCCTTGTTCCTGAGTATCTTGTTCCCGGTCCTCGGAGTTCCCTTGTGCCTGCTTCCATCCATGCCTAAGACTCTGCCAGAATCTGCTCCGCTCTGGTGTGGTCCGCGACCAGCCACATGCAACTGTGTAGGATGCCCCCCGGTGCAGGCCTCTACTGAATCTTTGCCATGTTCCAGTCTCAAGTTCCACATCTTCGCCTGGAGTCTGCTTCATGTTCAGCGTGGTCCGCATCCAGCCATGGGCGGCTGTGTAGGATGCGCTGTGATGCAGTTCTCACCCAGTACTTTCGCCTGACTCCTGAATACTTGCCTGAAACTTCTGAGCAACTTGAATCCTTGTCCGAGTCTTCTGAGTTTCCGGAATCCTTGTCTGAGTTTTCTGAGTCTCTTGAGTATCCAAATCTGAGTCTGAGTCTCCTGAGTATTCAAGTCTTCGTCTGAGTCTCTTGAGTATCTAAGTCTTCGTCTGAGTGAATCCTTCAAGTATCCTGAGTCTTCGTCTGAGTTTTCATGTTCCTGCCCTCAACCTTCATCTGGCCTCACACACTCATCGTTCCCCAGCGACGAGTCTGGAAGGGCTATCGAGTGGCCAGAGGGCTACTCTCAAGATCAGCATTGCATTGCTGGATCTCATTGGTGTGTGTAGGTCCAGTGGAGGGTTGAGTCTGCCTCGTTCGTTCCGGAATCCTCGCCTTGTCTTCTCTCCAGTCTCACTCCTGCTCCACCCATACTCGTACCAGTTCACTTTCCGTTGTGCGGTCCCATCTTCCTTAGATGGGACCGCACCTCCGAGCTCCTAACCGGGCCTGAGGGCGCGCTCTGCAACATCCTTGCACTACAGAAACTATAAGTTGCTTCACAACTGGTCATCAAACTGGCAAAGGGGATAAGATAGTAATAATGAATTAGGGATGTGAATCATTTTTGAACGATTAAAATTATCGTCAGATAATTTTAAAATCGTCCAAAATCGTTAGAGTGCAGATACAATACAAATGCCCCTGATTTATCGTCAGGGGCATTTGTATTGTATCGTTAAATAGGGCGCGAGAAAATCGGCACACCAAAAAAAACCCTAAAACCCACCCCGAACCGTTAAAAGAAATCCCCCACCCTCCCGAACCCCCCCAAAATGTTTTAAATTACCTGGGGTCCAGTGGGGGGGGGGGTCCCGACGCGATCTCCCTCTCTCTCTAGCCACGACTGCGTTGAGAAATGGCGCCGGTGGCCCTTTGCCCTTATCATGTGACAGGGCAAAGGTAGCACCGGCGCCATTTTGTTTCCTGGCTCCCGACGTCACGCCTGCTGGAGATCGCCCCCGGACCCCCCCTGGACCCCCAGGGACTTTTGGCCAGCTTGGGGGGCCTCCTGACCCCCACAAGACTTGCCAAAAGTCCAGCGGGGGTCCGGGAGCGACCTCCTGCACGCGGGCCATATTGCCAATCTTCAAAATGGCGCCGGCGCTACCTTTGCCCTCATACGTTCGCCCGTATGACATAGTGAGGGCAAAGGTAGCGCCTGCACCATTTTGAAGATTGGCAATACGGCCCGCGTGCAGGAGGTCGCTCCCGGACCCACGCTGGACTTTTGGCAAGTCTTGTGGGGGTCATGAGGCCCCCCCCAAGCTGGCCAAAAGTCCCTGGGGGTCCAGCGGGGGTCCGGGGCGATCTCCAGCAGACGTGACGTCGGGAGCCAGGAAACAAAATGGCGCCGGCGCTACCTTTGCCCTGTCACATGATAAGGGCAAAGGGCCACCGGCGCCATTTCTCAACGCAGTCGTGGCTAGAGAGAGAGGGAGATCGCGTCGGGACCCCCCCCCACTGGACCCCAGGTAATTTAAAACATTTTGGGGGGGTTCGGGAGGGTGGGGGATTTCTTTTAAAGGTTCGGGGTGGTTTTTCGGGGTTTTTTGGTGTGCCAGTTTTCCCGCCCTCCCCCGATTTACGATTTTTAACGATATTTAAAAAAAAAAAACACGACGATAAGATTTCCCTCCCCCCAGCCAAAATCGATCGTTAAGACGATCGATCACACGATTCACACCTCTATAATGAATCGTGATTATGAAACGGAGGTGTATCAACAGATCAATGACACCCAATTTTACCAACGTCTACTTCAAACCCCACTTTAGGAATTCAACCAGAAATTTCTGAATTGGTCACACTAGGCTGTGACTCTGGATTTTTGACCAAAAAAGAAGCTTTTACTCAGAACACACTCCTGTCTTTTACATATTACCTAAAATACATAAGAATCTCACCCATCCACCTGGTCAACTGATAGTGTTTAGTCGAGGTTCTTTATTAGAACCTCTTTCATGGTTTGATGGTCATTTTTTGGTACCTTTTGTTCCACAATTACCCTCATATATCCAAGATTCAGCTGATATTTTTTTTTTTTTTTTTTTAACAATTGCAGATTGACACCACAGATTTATTGTTGGTTAACTTAGATGTTGAGGCACTGTATACATATATACCACAAGTGGAGGCTATTTCTGTGGCTGCTGACACTTCTGAACTACATTAGCATCCACATCGAATACCCACTGACTTTTTGGTGAAGTTGTTAGACACGGACAGTGCCCTTACTAAGAACTTTTTTGCATTTTACTCACATTTCTTTCAACAAATTTGTGGGACAGCTATGGGTGCAACTATGGCTCCAGATCTGGCAAATATCTATATGGGGGCGTTTGAAGCCCATTGGCTCAATATACATCCATAAAGCTCCCAGATTATTAGCTGGAAATGCTATATTGATGACATTTTTGTGCTATGGAATGGTACTTTGCCTTTATTTAAAAATGTTTTTACGTGGTTGAATTCCTGCAATCCACATTTGAAATTCACAGTCAATACCCATCCTGAAGCCATTGCTTTTTTGGACATTATGATCCATAAGACATCACAAGGTTTCATGACCTCCCTATACCACAAACCAGTATGCTCTAACACATTGTTACATTTTACCAGTGCTCATCCATGACCTATGAAGGAAAATCTTCCAGTGATCCGATTCATCCAACTTCATCGCCTATGTTCCTCAATCAGCAATTTTCAAATTCAAGCACAATCACTGTTTGGTCATTTTTTGAGATGTGGATACCCAAAATCATGCATATGCAAAGCTTTTTTACATGCAAAATGTAGCCACTGGAATGGCTCTTTCCTCTCAGACCAAAGATGAGACCCCCTCAGAGCACTTGTGTCTTGCCTTTCTCTCCAGAGGCATGTCTTATTTGGTTCTCCATACTGAGAAACTGGTGGATTTTACAAACACATGAAGTCTTTAAAGAACTTCCACATATTAATTTTACTCGCAGATATAATCTACGCTATTATTTAGTGCACTCTGATTTTTCTACTCGTGCTCATGTACCTTGTGGTACATGTTCAGTGTGTTCTATCTCTATGGATTTTTGTGATATCTCTTAGTTTCATCTGGATATGATTGTATTGAAACATACTACTACTAACATACTCATGCTCATTTTCCTTGTTGTACATGTTCAGTGTGTTCTATCTCTATGGATGTTGTGACATCTCTTATAGTTTCATCTGGATATAAGATTGTGTTGAAATATACTACTAACTGTGTATCTAAGATGGTGGTTTACCTTATTAAATGCCCCTGTCGTTTGCTCTACATTGTTAAAATTAAACAAATGATAAAAACACACTTGATTGAGCATCGATCTAATATCCACCAGATTCATCACAGTTCACCCTTGGTAACCCATTGTCTGGATTTTAACCATTCATTTGAGGATCTCCAGTTCTGTATTATTGACCAACTTCTTGACAATTGGCATGGCAGGTACCTAAACTTATATCTCCTGAAACTTGAATAGCAGTGGATTTATAGATTGCAGACCATGTCACCATAGGGGCTCAATGCTTAGATCTCAGCATTTTTCTTGGCTGATTTGCTTTGTCCTTTGTTTATGATTTTGGCATTAATTAATTAATTAATTTTTTCTCTACATAGCAGCATCCTATTAAGTCATCAGCATTGGCGTACCCTGACGTTTTATAAGACGTTTCCGTCTACCTCAGTTTCTCCACACTATGAAAGCTTTGAGATGCTGTTCATTGTTCTGAATGGTAGCCTCTGCTACCATTCTGCTACCATAAGTTTTATTTTTTATCAATCATGTGTTTAAATATGGTTATTCCTTGTTTGTGTTTACAGGCAACAGTCTATATTTTTCTTGAAATTGCCACTATTGCCCCTGATGAAGCAATCTCTTGAGAAACATTGGTCATGTTGTGCTTGGACTGTTTGCAAAGACGTTAAGACTGTTGTGTTTCAATAATTTTATTTGCATTTAAAAATTCCCCCCAAATACTTCCTTTATTCACCAAGGTAAATGATTGAGATCTCTGGGTGAACTGATTATTGCCAGATACACCAACAGGCTTGCTAACACCTTAAATAAAGGCTACTTGATTTGAAATCAGTGTTTTGCCGTTCCCCTTTGTTTGTAGTGTTGACTAACAGTGTGGGGTAACTACTGACTCTTCCTTGTTTTGTTGTGTTTCACTGTGCAAATTTAAAACATGGCAGCCCTTTCTGGAACCACCAGAAATTTTCCACATGTTGCCACAACCTAGAATGTGCAAAGTTTCAGACTGTGACAATGCATAGAACATTTTGCATGAAAATTTCCTTCGGATGCAAGTAAGCTCATTGGGACCTCTACCAAAATTTTGCTAAATGGCCACTAACACACAGTACAAACTACAGGTTATTACAATGACCTCTCAGTGCTGTACTAAACTTTATGATATATAGAGTGAGACGATAAGAGGATAATTTTAAGCAGGATGTAGTTGCTAGATCCCGCAGGGTGAAAATCTCACTTCCCACAAGGCTTCACTCAGCAGCTAAGATTTAACCACACTAAAAGTGGGAAGGCCCACAGGCTATGACTTAAGCCAGTAAGTGCTGCCTATTTCAATGAAATGTCCTGCTTCACTTCATTTTGTTTGGAAAATAAAACAAAAGAAAAAAGAACAAAATTTAGTTTCTTTTTTATTTTATTTTCTGTTAAGTAGCCACCAGCCATTGCCCACAATGCCTAGGTCCCTGCCAAAAAAGACCCACCACAGCAAATATTACAAAGTTCAAGCTCCCCCAGGGAACTGCACACAACCTCTGCTCCCCAGGATGCATCCTTCCCCTTGCTGGGGTAGGCAACTTCCAGAGGGGTCAGGAGCAATCCACAGTGGCTCCTGCCCCACCCGATCAGTATTTTAAAATGGCGCCAGCTGGTCCTGAGGTCCATGCCATTTTGGTGTACAGAGATATCTCCATATACCTGCAGATTGGGGAAGTAGCCCACTGGTGAGAGCAGTGGGTGGAGAACCTGAGAAGTCAGGGTTCAAATCCTCCTTCTTCATCTAAGTGACCTTGGGCAATTCATTTCATCCTCCATTGCCTCAGATACAATTTAGATCATGTCTCCTTTGGCACGGAAATAACTACAGCACCTTAAGCTTAGATTTAGAAAAAGTGAGAAAAAAAATGGAATATCTAAATGATTTTGGCTGGTGCCATTTTGAAAAATTGATCTATAGGGCGGGAGCCACTGGGATCACCCTTGCCCTCTTTGGACTTCAGCAACCTTACTGAAAAATTAAAAGCACACTAACACATAACCCACACTAGTTGGCTGAGTCCCCTGGGATCACAGGAAGAGCAGAGGAAATCTAACTGGCTATGCTATAGCCAAACAGGTGAATGAGACAATTTTGAATGGAAAATTGTCTCACTTTTTGTCAACTATTATATAGCCACCTAGATTACCCTGCCACAAGGTTTTCAAACTTGTCCCCTAAAACATTCTCAGAAGACTGGTTCGCCAATTCCATACACATTGTGATTGGCAACAAAAGGGGATCCCAGTCCTCCAGATCATCGTATCTGATCTGATTGATTAGCAATGCTTGTTCCAGAATGTTTGTGAAAGCAGAAGATATTTTTATTATCAATCATACTGCACCTGTAAGCTTGGGATTTTTATAGATGGTTTTAATTGGGATGTCTTTAATTTTCAATAAACAAATAAATAAGGATACTGTTTATAATAATGTATTCCCTTATAATACACATGGATGTTTCTATAAAATTCTAAGACGGTATTTAAATAGCTAAGTAGAAAAAGGCATAGTTTCCTTAATGGAGAATTAATGAACCAAAATAAGTCATTTAGACCATTTGCAGTCACCATCTGTTCAAAGCATGATATTTACAGATGCGTGTGAAAAATAGGATTTCATCATGACTGGTCCTATATCTTGTTATTAATACTGTGCATTGCTGAGTAATAGACCCAGGTTTGATTCTCAAGATCAGGTTTTTCTTCTTGGACTTGTGGGGGCTGGATCCCCCTGGAGGGAAAGGGAATCCCAGCTGTCAGGTGACAGCGATATCTATTGGCTAGCTCAATGGCTTGTTCATGCTCTCTCCCATGACTTGAACAGAGCAGTCAGAGGATTGTCATGGGATGGCTGAGCTAGATGTGAAAGGGTTTAAAATTGGAAAAGCCCCAGGTAACTATGACTGAAGGCTTGCGCCAACAGTTTCTATTGAGCTAGAAGTCCAAAGAAGCATGAGGAAGTTTCTGGAACTAAAAAAACACACAGACATCAAAATTAGGCCAAATGAACTGAGCAGACATGAGCCAAAAGTTGCAGAGCAGTCACACACACATACTGAAAGTTTCACTTTTACAGAACCTGATTACTCTGCCATGCAGTGCATATCAGGGGTGTGCCTCAAGCATCTGGAAAGGAGGAAAACAAGGGGGCAAATATGGATGCAATGCCATTTTTAATAGCTAAATGCTATTCTGCATGGGAGAATGGTTAGACAATATTCACACTTTGGGGCGAATATTAAAAGGGTCACGCACATATATTACACGCATAACCCTTTTAAACCCGCTGCTGCGTGCGCCGAGCCTATTTTGCATAGGCCTGGTGACGCGCGCAAGCCCCGGGATGCGCGTATGTCCCAAGGCTTGAAAAAAGGGGCGGGGAGTGGGCGGGGTGGGTGGGGCAGAACCGAGGCCTCTGACACAGCGGCCGTGCTGGGGGATCATGTGCCGACACTCAGCTGTGCACACAACCTATGCCTTCACGGAGGCAGACGTAACTTTGTCAACAAAGGTCGGGGGGGTTATATAGGGCTGGGGGGTGGGTTAGGTAGGGGAAGGGAAGGGAGGGGAAGGTGGGGGGGTGGGGGGGCGGAGGGAACGGGGAAAGCCATCGGGGCTCCCCTAGGGCTCGGCACGTGCAAGGTGCACACTTGTGCACCCCCTTGCACGTGCCGACCCCGGATTTTATAACATGCTTAGATTTCTTTCCTGGGTGGTCATTCCTAAGGTAGAACCTAACATTGTGTAACTACAGCATGGGTTATTTTTCCCTATATGCATCACCTTGCACTTATCCACATTAAATTTCATCTGCCATTTGGATGCCCAATCTTCGTCTCGCAAGGTCCTCCTGCAATTTATCACAATCTGCATGTGATTTAACTATTCTTAATTTTGTTCCATCTGAAAATTTGATTACCTCACTCATCGTATTCCTTTCCATAAGGAACCCAACATCTTAGCAGCATGGTGCTCTGATTAGGGATGGGAAAACCACCTTTGACCCAGTTCAGATCTGCCTTAAGTTTGACTCCAATTTACTTGGATAATCAAAGCCTGCTTCTGTTTTAGACAGGACACATCATAAAAAGCAGGAGAGAGAAGCGAAAAAAAAAAAAAGAAAAATCACATTAAAAACCTAGAACATATTTTCATGATCTTAAAATGTTCCCTTTTAATACCACTACAAAATAGAAACATCTTGCTCAGAATGCACTCATGGTTGATACTGAGTGGAAAGCAACTGTGCCAATTTTCAACCTCCCCTGCCCATGGACAGCCTGCGGGTACTTTTTACTCCTGATCCTTGTGCCTAATTTTCATAAGGGAAGCACACAAATGCTCTTCCTTAGAAAATTCCTCAAATTTTGTGAAATTTTTACTAGCGGGTAAAAATTTCAATGTAAAATACAATCCACGTGCATTAAGCTTTCCTCCCCTGACCTAGACTAGCCTCTGAGAATGCTTCTTCACAACCCAGCTGGATAGGGGTAGGTACTATGGAGCCCTGCGTGGAGTTTTAGCCAAATTTAGAGAAGGCAGATCACAGGGAGCCATATTACCTGGCTAAATCGCTGTTTACATACGTATATGACTTTCAGAATTGCCATCACTAATCACACGGCTCTGTGGCAGAGTGACTTGGAAAACTTTCTCTTGCCATGTTCAGCCTAAACTGAAACCAATCCTTTCAAACCTGTATTCAAAGTTCATTTAATGGGAAGTTACCATAAATAAGTAAATGTATTGCTGATGAAAGGAGTAGATATACTAAAGTGCATATACATAGGCTGTTAAAAAGCACAAATGTAGTAATTTACATAGGGGTCAATGCAATACCATGCACAGCAGCTAGCGCACAATTTAATATGTGATTGGATGCACATCCATAACCCCCGATGTAATACGGGGATTAGCGCATCCAAATCACCGTGTAGCTAATAGCACTCATCACCTGTAAATTCAGTTGTAGATGAGGCTATTAGCTAATCCCCATGATGCAGAAATATAGCTACGATTGCCCTTTTGAGCTTTTATGTGCTTATCTTTGAAGTGCACCCTTAGTCTTAGATTGTTTCTCCTTGTTCACCTGTGTTCCTGACAGTTCCCTTTGTAATTCATCCTACGTTGTGAGAGTGTCAACCCTGTACACCGTTGTGGACTAGTGACATTTGAAATGACAGGTACCAGGAAGTGGACGGTTCTCCGACGCTCGGGATTGCCAGTCCTCTCTCCCCTCCTCCCAAAGCAAGGCGCGAAAAGCAGCCTTGCTCCAGGAGGAGGGGAGAGAGGACTGGCAATGTAAAGCGACAAAGCGACTTACTTTTTTTGCAGCCCCCCTCCGGAGACGGACATCGGCGAAGACGACCGCGGCTCCCCTGCCTCCAGCTGCCCGCGATGATGGACGCACGGGCGAAAGCGGCCCCTGTGCGTGCAATTGGGCCGCTCAAGACGTGACGTCACATGCCGTGACGCCAAACGTCGTGACGTCACGTCTTGAGTGGCCCAATTGCACGAACAGGGGCTGCTTTCACCCGTGCAGGCGTCCATCTTCGCGGGCAGCTGGAGGCAGGGGAGCCGTGTTCGTCCTCGCCGATGTCCATCTTCGGAGGGGGGCTGCAAAAAAAGTAAGTCGCTTTGTCGCTTTACACTGCCAGTCCTCTCTCCCCTCCTCCCGGAGCAAGGCTGCTTTTCGCACCTTGCTTTGGGAGGAGGGGAGAGAGGACTGGCAATCCCAAGCGTAGGATTGCCCGTCCTCTCTCCCCTCTCTCTCTTGCAACTTTTTTTTTCGCTTTTTCAATTTTTTTCGCTTTTGTTGCTTCGGGAGGAGGGGAGAGTACTGGGGATGCCCCGGAGACCAGCACCCATGGACGCGGCCAGGGCAGGTGAGCGGGGGCTGGGGGAAAGTTTGCCGCCTACCCTTACCCCTGCCTCTAACGCAGGGGTAAGGGTAGGCGGTAAGTTAGCAGGTTAAACGCGCGGCAAAACGGCAGGGTAAAAAAGCGATAGTCGGGGCGCACGTTACTGGATGGTAGGGAATAGCTAATTTGATCGTTTACATGTAATATACATGCCGCGTGCGTAAGGGGTTACCCGGAGATTTAAGGACGCGGTAAGAGTAGGTTAAAGGGGATTGTGGATCGCAGGAAGGGCTAACGCGGCCGGAAAGTGAGTAGAAAGCAGGTTAGGAGCGGGGTAAACGCGGCCGCACTTTACTGGATTGACCTGACAACAAGTGACAGGATGTTTGTGGTATACTGAAATAAGTGCTATGCCAGTATCAGGAATGGAAGGTTAACATGTGTGCCATGTGCCCTTGTCCCTAGCAAGTGAGATGGAAAGTCCTGCATAGTCCACACAGAACTGAAGAGATCAGAAATGTAGAAGTGTCCATGACGTCGCAGACATGCATCTCGCAAAGCTTGAGAGCTGGTGCCCTTTGCACACCTGTTCGGTGGGAAAGGTCCCAGCACCTTGAGGCCAAGTTGTGGGCTCAGTTCTCCTCTGAGACTCGGGCCGACATGCAGCTCTGTAGTTGGACAGATGTTCAGGAATTCTGACTCCTTGCATACACTGCAGTTCATGAATCTGCAAGTTACCAAGAGCTACGTGATCTGTATGCTTGGCTCTGTGCCATCTTTGTTCTGGGCTGTATACATATTGTATCCTTCTTCCTTTCATTCAGAAGGGCTCTCAGAAAGATTCTGTATACAAAGTTCTGATAATAAAAGTCTTACAGCTTTTCCTGAGTGTGATCCTTCGCTTACACTCAGGCAGGGATCATCAGCCTCCATCCTTGGGAGTTGCCCGGTCCATTTTATTCCGATGTTCCTCCATACACTAGGGGGACAAATCAACAAGGGACGCTAACATTTAGCAGCTGAGTCACTAAGAGCTGAATCACTTAATAGTGGCCCGACAACTAATGATTTAGCGCAGGTGAAAACCTGAAAAATATTCAAATTGAGTGATAATGATCTCTTTAGTTATTATTGCACTATTCACTGAACATTACTAAATTTACCAATTACCAAGGCTGTTGGGCCCTTGGTAAATTTAGCATATAATAGAAGCCAAATTTAATTGCTAGCCCGTGCACTAAATTTTAAGATAGTGGGGGAGGTCCAGCTTGCAGAAGCACCTGCTTTGATTCTCAGCTTAGGCAATCCATTATCTGGGTGGGCTGGGGTTGGTGATGCTGTGAAGGCAGTGCTTTTAGCCCCTGAGAGGAAGAGGGGGGAGAGATAGTCATTGTGCGATAGCAACATCAATGGCCAGATTTAGGAACCATGATTGCATGGTTCCAGAAGGAGCCCTAGTACAAGGCTCTCAGTCAAGGGGCATGACTACAACAACTAGACTAAAGTACATTGGGAAAAAAATCCCTGCATAGTTGCAAATGAAGGCACATGGCATAAGATCCCAGACCTGGCTCCAATTGCACTGGAAGTGACAGTAAAGGAGAAGGAGAAAGCTACATAGTCAAATTTAAAAACAAAATAAAACATGGGACAGTGATGGTCCTGCCTTCAGGGCCTCCATCACAACCCATATCAATCATCCTGGCCTTCCAAGTCCCCTCTCCAAAACCCAGCAGAATGACTATCTTCTGCTTAGAGTTTCCAGTTCAGCCCAGGTCAGTCTAACAAGCTGACCCAGTCCAGGTTTTGTCCCATTGCCTGCAGGGATTTGTAATTCTGATTTCATTTTTTATTTTCCCAAGAAAATTAGAATTTCAAATCCATGCATGAAATAGGGCAAAATCAGCTCTGGATGACTCTGGTTTGTTGGCCTGGGCTGAGATGACAACCCAACATCTGCAGTTTCCACTCAAACACCCTGATACCTCCTCCTGAAAAAATAAGGCCAACCTCCAAAAAAATGGTGCTGGTCAGCCCTGAGATTAGCACCACTTTGGTGTCATTCTTAAATAGATGTAGCAGGGCAGGAGCAAGTGGGAATCACTCCTGACCTTTCTTCTGGCAAGACTCCCATGGAAGAAGTAAGTGGGGCTGGGAAACTCCCTGGCACTGGCTGAATTTCTAGGGGGCAGGAGGGAGGTCCAAGGGACTCTGGGAGGCCCTGGCTATGCTTGGCTCAGCCCAGCCAGATAGACCTGGGGAGTTGGAGAGGCCTGGGGAGACCTCAAGAAGGGTGGTGAGAATCTGGGGAACCTCTTTTTTTTTTTTTTTTTTTTTAAACAAAACAAAAATAGCCAAAAATCTTTGAGTATTTTTGGACAAGGTCAGTTTTGGTTTGTTCCATTTGGAACACATCAGTACAGCTGTACCATTCATTTTAAACACATGCACATCCTTAATAGCTATGCAGCAGTCTGTTTTGCATAGATGTTGCTACACTACAGAAAACATAAACCAGAAAATATAGCATTTAAAAAACCCAAAGTTTTATTCATCTACCAGGCTGCTGATGCTAACTTTCAAAAAAGGAGATAGAGCAGCTTTTAAACTAGAATAAGGGGGAAAGCTGACATTCACTCAACAGTGCATGACTCAGAGGAATGTATCTTTGACGAATACTAATGAAACAGGAGAGTTAGGGCATCTCAACAGAGAGGTTCCAATAAATGCAAATGTAGCCCATGTGCCTATAAGTAAAGCATCACCTGAGCTAAAGATTTCCAAATTATCCCTATCAACTGAAAAACAGATTGTTAATACAAACAAAAACACACTTTGAAATGTCTGTATGCCAATGCAAGAAGTCTAAGAAGTAAGATGGGAGAGTTAGAGTGAATAGCAGTGAATGATGAGATAGACATAATTGGCTTCGCAGAGACCTGGTAGAAGGAGGATAACCAATGGGACAGTGCTACATCAGGGTACAAATTATATCGCAATGATAGGGAGGATCAATTAGGTGGGGGTGTAGCACTTTGGGGCAGATTTTCGAGGATTTACGTGCATAGGGGGGGTTACTTGAGCCGGGCCTATTTTCAAAAGGCCCAGCAGCACGTGTAAAGCCCCAGGATGCGCGTATGTCCTGGAGCTTTTCCGAATGGGCGGGAAGGGGGCGGGACGGGGCAGGACGGGGACAGGTCAGATGGTCCAGGGGCATGGCAGGGCAGGATAGGGGCATGGTGGGGAGGTCTAGGGGTGGTCCCTTCCTCTTCGGGCCGGGCCCTTCCTAGGTACACGGCTGCTCCTCCTGCAGACTTTTAAAGGGCTAGCCACACGAATTGCAGTCCAGCCCCTGGATGATGTCTGGAGCCTGGAACTATTTCAAGGGGTCTCCTCTTCCTGTTCCTTGACTTGGAAATGAGTCTGCTTTGCTCTGGTGGAGTCTTCTGAGCTGTATTGGTTCCTGTTCCTGCCTTCCGAGTCCTGTTCCTGCCTTCTGAGTCCTGTTCCTGCCTTCCGAGCCCTGCCCCTGCTCTAGCTCCCATCCTTTGGTTCTTGCTGACGGATCTTCTGGCTTCTGACATCAGACTGGCTTTCAATGATTCTTCTGGCTTCTGACCTCGGTCTGGCTATCGGTGACTCTCTGGCTCCTGACTCTGGACTGGCTATCAGTGATACTCTTGCTTCTGATCTTGGACTGACTTTGGACGACACTTCCGGCTGCTACCCAACCGTCTTCACAGGGGCCCACCTAAGGCCAGCCGGCCCCCGCACCCAAGGGCTCAACCCGCAGAGAACAGGGTTGGTATTGGCAAAGCTCCAGTCGGCCCCTGCAACAGCCTGGCCTCGCCTCCCGACGGTGGGGACCTGCGAGGGTTTGCCCTCTCAGGTTGCACCAACTCCACCTCGGGCAAGGGGTCCACATTCTAGTCCATCTTTGCAACATAAGCAGCTCAGATGGGTTGCTTGGTAAGTGTTTTATCCTTTTAGCATCTATTGCAAATCATTTCATGAATGGAGTGCAAAACATAAGCCAGAAGGTAAACTTATAAGTCAAATGAGGAGAAAAAATAAGTGGACCAGAGTTCCACTGCTGAATTACCCTGAGAAGTTTAGGTGGCAACTTTAAAATATTCCACAGTGCTGGCCATGTATGTAGGCACTTTTAAAAGGCGGGAGGGGGAGTTTTCCTTTGAAAATGATCTACACTGTGCTCGTGCTTAAAACACTGATGTATAGTTGCACTTGCTATTTCTGCGGGCAGATAATCAGAGGGGGTTAATTATGCCTGTAGATTTGACAATCAAATGTACATGGGCCATTTCACATTCCTGGCACTCAAAACACTCGCAGGCATGTCTCTCCTCACCGTGGTGAAAAGCAGGGGGCACTGTGAAAACGGGTGTCTCATGTTAGCTGCAGCAATGGGAGTAATTTTCTGCCAGGGTGGGCTACCCTGGAAAATACCCCTTCATTTGGGTAAATGCCCCTGCAAATTGTCTTCTCTGTAAGTAATGAATGAAGCCTGTAATATTCTTCCAGTTCCAGCTATTTGATATTTTTTTTTATTAGCACTTACATAAGACAGTGAAGACTGTCTTTATTTCATGGTGGAATAAGCTATTGGATCAGTCCACATCACTTTTGCTAACTTTCTCCTACTTGGAGGCATTCCTCCAGCCAATTAGATTTTGTTATGGGAGGGAAGGGTAATGGATTGTTGCACTGTACTGCAGGGTGTGCCTTTGTTTCAACAAAAACATTTTTTTTACCTTAAAATTTGAAAGCTTTACGTAAAACAAATGTATATCTGCTTTATAGTAAGTTGGTTAGCAGCCATAAGTGAAGACTGGCATCGTGCAATAAGGGGGATGTCATCTGACACACATAGCTTTTTGGGTAGACCAAATGCCTGTGTTTTCTTGTCCTTACAACAGGGAAATTATCTGACACCTCACACACTGAGTCGGTACTTGCAGTACTTTTTCAGTTTATACTTGACATTTGTCAAGATGATATGCCAGTTACTCAAATAAAGTTTTTGTGTCTTGACATACTATATAGTTTTCACTGAAAAATAATCTTTAATAGAAAAAATGAATACAGAAGCACCATAGCCCTATGCACAATAATGTCACAGTAGCTGTGAGCCGACAAGGGCATCTTGATTTACCCTGTGTCCCCAGTTGCCTCTGTCTATTGTCTTAACTCAACAAAGACCCTACACATTGCTGAGTAAACTACCTCTCTTGCTTTTACCATTTCATTACACATCTGTTCCAGGCATACTTGAATTCTATCATTCTTTGGTTACTATTCCAGAGTCCTTAACAGAAGAGTAATTTCACCTTCAGATCACGATCCCTTGTCCCTCAGCTCCTTCTTATAGGGAAAATATCATCTTCCTTTACCTGCTAGATATACATGTAGCTGGGGTTTCTGCTAGAAGGTTAGGGGCCTACCATGCTCATGTCTTTATATTTTCACACAAATTTGTAATAGCAAATGCTAATTTTCAAGACTAAATGAGAATATTTATTTCAAGGCTCAAAGTTGTTGAGAGAGATTCTCATTGGGTGCTTGGTTGAACAAAGCTCTACTTCCATTTAACACCAAAAAAACCACTCTTTATGAATTGCTATGAGCTCCAAAAAATAGCATTTTGCATGCAGAAGTCTCTTGCTCTTTTGCTTTTCTTTGTCTGTGCAGCTGGAATTTGCTCAAAGACAGGACCAAGCAATTGCTAATCTGTCACATGACATCTTTAAAAATATTTTTAAAAAATGCACCTTTTATTTTTGGACTGAAACTAATTGAGAGCACTACTAAGCAACATGCCTAATTTCTCAGTGTAACAGGTACAGCACAGCCTTCCCAGTATGCTCTGATCTTTGATAAGATTGTAGATCAACCTATGTTTAAATCTCTCTCCTCAACCTGAATAAAAACATACACAGACTTCCACAGCCCAAACACTTTCTGCCAACCACGAGGAGGCACTCCCAGGAGCACATCTATGGTGAGGGAGAAAAATTGCATACGTACACAATGTTTTCAGACAAGGATGCTATCGTGTCCTCCTTGGCCACCCACGCAACAGGTGCAAAGCACGGTGGTGATTTTAGCACATATCCTCATATTGATAAATTTCAAGAGACTACCCAAGAGGATCCTCTTTCACAACTTGCATAAAGTGTGTGCGTGGAAAGGATCCACATGCTTTGCCATTACATGGATTATTTGAGAATTACCTTCCCCCCATTCCCCAAGCAAGTTTTTGAAAAATACATAGCACCATTTTAAAATATATACTCCCTAATAGAGATGTGAATCGGAACCGGAATCGGTTCGGTTCCAGTTCCGATTCAAATCATGCGTTTTTTTTCGTCCGGCCCGATCGTTTTTTTTTTTATCGGCTGCGCCCGATCCGATAAACAAAAAACCTACCCCGACCCTTTAAAACCACTCCCTTAGCCTCCACCACCCTCCAGACCCCCCCAAAAACATTTAAAAATTACCTGGTGGTCCAGTGAGGGTCCCGGGAGCG
The DNA here is from genome assembly GCF_901001135.1 of Rhinatrema bivittatum. Classification (NCBI taxonomy): domain Eukaryota; kingdom Metazoa; phylum Chordata; class Amphibia; order Gymnophiona; family Rhinatrematidae; genus Rhinatrema; species Rhinatrema bivittatum. The sequence goes on along the minus strand of NC_042620.1, from coordinate 354,381,729 downwards.
TTCTCTCGCGCTCGGGCTGTCGGCCGATAAACAAAAAACCACCTCGACCCTTTAAAACCGCTCCCTTAGCCTCCACCACCCTCCCAACCCCCCCAAAAACATTTTAAAATTACCTGGTGGTCCAGTGGGCCCCGGGAGCGATCTCCCGCTCTCGGACTGTCGGCTGCCACTAATACAAATGGCGCCGATGGCCCTTTGCCCTTACCATGTGACAGGGTAACCGTGCCATTGGCCGGCCCCTGTCACATGGTAGGAGCACTGGACGGCCGGTGCCATCTTTAAAAATGGCGCACTATAGAAATGCAAAGTAGTAGTAGTAATTGAATATCTGGAGGATGCTTTGGCAGGGAAATTCCCATAATGGATGGGGGGGTGGAGTCAAGATGGCTGCCAATTGAGAGGTACGTGAAGATAGCTCTGTGAAGATTTCCTCGAAAAATCAAATATTTGCAATACTTGGAAAATGAAATGCCCCACACGAAACATAAGGCCCGGCTCAGAGAGAGCCAGCCAATTCCTGGAAAGTTGGATACAACTCAAGCTACTATCCCTACTTTCTTCGCCTCAACACCCACGCCGAGAGAGCCGGGAGCGAGTGCCACGATGGACAGAGACGCTGAGCATGCGTCTCAGATCCTGGCAGAGGAGATCTCGTTAAGTCCCGGCGCACCCGAGACTCTGTCCCCACCCCAGCGAATGGGAGAGAGCCGCGAGACGGCGCAGGCAAAACTACCGGGAAACCTCGAAAGGCCTGGAGCCTAGAGAGAGGATGACCTGGAGGGGACATATCAGATGGGAACATACTTGCCAACACCGACGCTGGATTTTGAAAGGGACACTGTTACTGGAGCCGCAAGTGGTGGTGAGTCTGGGCATTTAACCTCCTTTCTTGCTAAACCTGAGGTTATAACTATGAATGCTATATGGGAAGCCTTGGCCGCTATTGAAACTGCAGTTATTAAACTTTCTAAAACGTGTCTGGAATTGAACAAACACAGGGCCTCATTTTCTAAAGTATTGCAGGCCTGTGATACTTTAGAAAATCGCGCTAACGGGGGGGGCGGGAGCCGAAGCGGGGGGGGGTGGTCCGGCAGCGATCGCACCGCCGTGGTGCGATCGCTGCCAGCATCAGGCCCAATAACTACACCATAGAAGGTGTAGTTATTGGGCACGAAATAGAGAGCGAAAAGGGCCTTACCTTTCCACTCGGCGCACTGTCCTCACGGAGTCGGCCCCGGTGACGCCCCCGACTCCTCCTCTTCCGGGGCCGACTCCGCCCCGATTTCAGTAGCGCAGGCCTGCGCTACTTTCGCTAGCTATCACAGGCTTGCGCTAACAGCGCAAGCCTGCGATAGCTTTAGAAAATGAGGCCCACAGTTATGAAAATGAGAAAAGAATTGAAGTACAGGAAAAGAAAATACAGGAGATTGAGGGGAAAGTTAAAACAATGGAAGGTTTTCATCAACATATAATACAACATGAGACTGTGACAAATAAAAAGATAGAAAATATCGAGAATGTACTTAGAAGTACCAACATAAGAGTTCTTAATTTTCCAATTATCATTCAAATAGCACCAGTAGAACTGTTTAACAAATATTTGTGTAATTTTGAAAATTCCTTTGGAGGCACTCCCTTTAATCACCAAAGCGTATTATTTACCTTGGTAGAAAAGAGAAGACCAGGAGAATCAAGACCAGCAAGTTCAACTTAATATTACAGAATTACTGGAAATGTCACATGAGGGGTGTATTATTTGTGATGTTCGCTTTTCTATCAGAGAAAAATAATGTTTTAAGATTGTTTTTCCGCAATAGATTAGCAGAATATTATGGCCAAAAAGTATGGCTTTTCCCCGACAATTCGAGGTCAATGCAGGAAAGGAGAAAGAAATTCATACAAATGAGAACTGAAGCGATGGCTGTTTGCTCCAAGTTTATCCTTCGCTACCCATGTAAATACGTAGTCAAGTATTTAGATTCTGTCTACATATTCTTTGAACCATCACAGCTTCGTTTCTTTATTGATTCACACCAAGTAATTGCGACTTAGACAGTACAGTGGGTATGAATAGGCTTGTAATCGGTAGCCTTTAATTTTCTTTTTTCAAGTTTAGACTTTGAAGTTTTTCACTCCGTAGAGTTTCAACTCACCCCCCATGCATTACTTAATATAATTAGATGGGTTTACTGATTATAATACTTTTTCTTTGTATATTTGTTATCTATGCTTGAAATAATAATGTAAACCATCGTTTCCAATCACAATGTTTTGTTTGTGTAATAAAGTAAAATGCAATAAAAATAAAATTTAAAAAAAATTCCCATAATGGAGATTATCAGGAGGTATGTCCAGTGGAAACTGAATTAGCATCAGTTAGAGACAACTAGCAGGAACTAGTTAGCTAATCAGCCATTTAAAGAAGGGACCTATCTGGTTTTGAAAGCTCATTTTGCTATTCCTATAAAAGACATCACAGCCTAGTAAAACTCCAATATATCCCTAACCAATCATTTTTAGTTGATAAACAGTGAGACGCCACCTGATTTCATCTACAGTTAGGATGTGTGGCATTCCTTTCTATAAGAGTACAAAAATTCAGCATTTTAAAGAATGGGTAGAAAAGGAAGATGGGCCTCCTAGGTGGAAGCATGTGAGAAGATATGGGAGGGGGGTCTCTGGAAGATGCTCCCATGAATTCCTATGGCTCTATAATATTCTCAAAAGAGCTAGTGTACCTGAGTGGTCTCAGAACAATCAATCACATGATTAACAATTTTTTGCCTCAGTTAATTGACCTCATACATGGGCATCATCGTCAATGCTATTTAGCATGAACTTATTTTCAGCCAGTATTATAATCATAGGTCAAACATGAATTTTATATGCTTAGGGGTAGATTTTAAAAAAGTGCGCCTTCGCGTACTTTTGTTGGCGCAACAGGCGCAAACAAAAGTTCGCTGGATTTTAGTAGATACGCGCATAGCCGCGCGTGTCTGCTAAAATCCTGGATCGGCACGCGCAAGGCTGCCGATTTTGGGCAGCCGGCGCACGCCGAGCTGCGCAGCCTGTCTCCGTTCCCTCCGAGGCCGCTCCGAAATCGGAGCGGCCTCGGAGGGAACTCCCTTTTGCCCTCCCCTCACCTTCCCCTCCCTTCCTCTACCTAACCCACCCCCCCGGCCCTATCTAAACCCCCCCCCTACCTTTATCCCTGGATTTACGCCTCCCTCTGGGAGGCGTAAATCCACGAGCGCCAGCGGGCTGCTGGCACGCGGAGATGCGATCCGGGGGCAGTTCTGGAGGGCGCGGCTACGCCCCCGGACCGCCCCGGCCCAAAACCACGCCCCCGGGCCCACCCCGAAATGCCGCATCCCGCCCCCAAAATGCCACGCCGATCGGCCCCGCCCCCGACACGCCCCCGACACGCCCCCTCGAAAAACCCCGGGACTTACGCGAGTCCCGGGGCTCTGCGCGTGCCGGCAGGCCTATGGAAAATAGGCGCGCCGGCACGCAAGGCTCTGCTCGCGTAAATCCGGGCGGATTTACGCGAGCAGGGCTTTTAAAATCCGCCCCTTAGTGAGTCCATATTCCATGTGCAATGACAATTTTCGCTTATTCAAATTATCAACTTCTTCATATCAACTTCTTCATAATGTTCAAATCAATATTATAGCTACTTAGCTTATTGTAGTTTGAAGAAACACTTGTAACCCAACATGTGGAGAGACTGATATTCAAACTGCCCAACACAGTCCATGTGTCGGCATCTGCCTTCTTCAAGGGGCCGGATTTTGTTTAATTTCTTTATACAACATTTTCACAGATATCTTCGGCCCCTTGAAGAAGGCGGATGCCGACACATGGACTGTGTGGGGCTTTGAATATCAGCCTCTCCACATGTTGGGTTACAAGTGTTTCTTCAAACTACAATAAACTAAGTAGCTATAATATTGATTTGAAGATTATGAAGAAGTTGATATGAAGAAGTTGATAATTTGAATAAGTAAAAAATGTTGTTGCACATGGAATATGGACTCACTAGGCATATAAAATTCACGTTTGACCTATGATTATAATACTGGCTGAAAATAAGTTCATGCTAAATAACATTGACAATGATGCCCACATATGAGGACAATTGAGACAAAAAATTGTTAATCACGGTGATTGATTGTTCTGAGACCACTCAGGTACACTAGCTCTTTTGTCTATTGCTTTTCATATATGGCTGTTACCTCTTCCAAATGATTTTCTGAGAGATCATTGGTTGTACTATACTATTCTCTACACCCCAGCTGAGTAAGCTACTTTTGCCAAAAAGCAGAAGGAAATGTATTTGGGTTGGAGATGCTTGTACATCACACAGGAGGTCCCTAGAGTTTTTGCTTTGATCTTCAAGAGGTAAAGTTGAGACCAAATATTGCACAACTCATATAAATCTGCAGCAGCCAACACATGATACACAACACAAACACATTGTAATCCATTAATATTTCAAGATATTTGCCCTTTCATACATTTGGTTCAGCTTTAATATTCTTTGCATTGCAAAGTCCAATGTTGTAGACTTGGACTCTTGGACCGAGATGGAGTTGGCGCAACCTGCAGGGAGGAGCCCTGCAGGTCCTCACCATCAGTTGGTGGAGTTGGATGAGGTAGAGGCCCAATGGCATCTTCACCTATACCAGTCCACGTTCTTCTTAGGTTGAGCCTTCGGGTGCTGGGGCCACCAGGTCATAAGTTGGGGACTCTGATGAAAGGCTGGAGATACATAAATGAGGTTGTGGTGAATGGGAACATTCGGCGACAAGCTAGGCTCATGGCAAGAGCAATCAGGAATTTATTTATTTATTTATTTAATCATTTTATGTAACAAAACTTTCGTACATAACTTCAAGCTAGTTTACAGTTCTTTAAAGACAATACATAAATAATCAAAGCATTCTTCAAATAATTAAAACCTAATATATGAATCCCAGAAAATTATAATCTTAAAATAAAATAAAATAACCCCCCATCAATTACAAATTACAATAGTAATAAACTTACTAAAACAATACAGATATAGTTAACCTAAAACATTATCATGGACTCATTCCCTAGTAAAATATAAATAAAATAATCATAAAAATCATCATAAAATAAACCTCAGAAAAACTGAATAGGGAGGAATGTCCAGTAACTGGCAGTGGCAGGCGGTGTTCAAGGAAGGTCCAGTAATCAGGTGGTGGTCGATGGCAGGCGGCAATCAAGAGAAATCCAGGAAGCAGGCCAAGGTCAATACCAGGTATCCATCCAAGGGAAGACAGGTCAGATGGGCAGGGCAAGGAGCATACACGAGGCAAGGCATACAGAAGAACTGAAAACTGACCACAAGGCTGATGAAATCAAGACCACAAGACTGGAAGATGAACTAAACACCAAATGAAGACCAGGAACTGAAAACACAGAGGTCCAGGAACTTGGGAATGCTGAGGCAACACACTCTCCAAAGCTGTAACGAGACCTGTTTCTGAGGCATTGGAGATGTGTCTGCAAAGGCCTTTTATAGGCCTAAAGAGTGATGTCAGTGAGTCTGTTGATATAGTGTATCTGGATTTCCAGAAAGCATTTAACAAAGTCGCTCATGAGAGACTTCTTAGGAAATGTAAAAGTTATGGGATAGGAGGCAGTCTCCTATTGTGGATTGCTAACTGGTTAAAAGATAGAAAACAGAGAGTAGGGCTAAATGGTAAATTTTCCCAATGGAAAAAGGTGAATAGTAGAGTACCCCAGGGATCTGTTCTGGGACTACTGCTTTTTAATATATTTATAAACAACTTGGAAATGAGAACAATAAGTGAGATGATTAAGTTTGTAGTTGACATAAAATCATTCAAAGTTGTTAAATCACAAGAGGATTGTGAGAAATTACAAGAGGACATTGCAAAACTGGGAGACTGGGCATGCAAATGGCAAATTAAATTTAATGTGGACAAGTGCAAATTGATGCACTTGGGAAGAGTATCCCAAATTATAGCTACACAATGCAAGGTTCCACAGTAGGAATCACCACTCAGGAAAAGGATCTAGGTGTTACCTTTGAAAATACGTTGAAATCTGCTCAGTGTGCAATAGCAGGCAAGTAAATAGAATGCTAGGGGTTATTAGTAAAGAAATGGAGAATAAAACAGAGAAAATCATAATGCCTCTGTATCGCTTGATTGTGCGACCTCATCTTGAGTACTGTGTGCAGTTATGGTCACCACATCTCAAGAAAGATATAGCAGAAATAGAAAAGGTACAGAGAAGGGCAACCAAAATGATAAAAGGGTTGGAACAATTCCTGTATGAAGAAAGGCTAAAGAGGTTAGGACTCTTCAGTTTGGAGAAGAAATGGCTGAGGGGAGATAAGATAGAGGTCTATAAAATATTGAGTGGAATGGAATGAGTAAACATTAATCACTTGTTTAATCTTTCGAAAGGTACAAAAACCAGGGGACACACAATGAAGTTACTAGGTAATACATTTAAAACTAATAAGAGAAAATATTTTTTTACTCAGCGCATAATTAAGCACTGAAATTCATTGCCAGAGGATGTGGTGAAAGCTATTAGTATAGCTGTGTTTAAAAAAGGTTTGGACAAGTTTCTGGAGGAAAAGTCCATAAATCATTATTAAGGTGGAGTTGCAGAAATCCACTGCTTACTCTTGGGATAAGCTGCTTAGAATCTTTCTACCCCTTGGGATCCTGCCAGGTACTTAAGACCTGGATTGGTGATGGATCTTTGGTCTGAACCAATATGGCATGTTCTTATGTCATCAAGGAGCATCTCCAGGCTCTTCCCACCGCTGGCATTTTAAAACTGAGATGATAGGGCGCACGTGCATGGACCCTAGGAAGAGCGGGTGCAGGCGGCGTCAGCGGTCTCTTGCTGTAGGAGTTGGCGGTGGCATCCTGCCACATCGCAGCTCAGCTTCCAGCCATGGCAGAGAGAGTAGTGGCCTGACAGCATTGGGGGGCAGGCATGGAGGCCTGACCCGAGGGGTAAGTGCAGTGGTTTGCGATCCTCCCCCACGGATGCTAAATGCAACAACCAACAGCTTGTTGCAGACTGTTGCTTCATGGTTATGATTGTCGTTTTAGCTCCAGTGAGCCAAAGTGCTGACTTTGAATACTACACAAAGAAAGCTCTTTCCATCCATTTCTCTCTCTTTCTGTCTCTCATGTCAGGTGGTGCTTGGGGGTGGAGAGGGGAAAGAGGAAAGCATCAGTGTGCATGTGTGTGTTGGGGGGGGGGGGGGAGAACGAGAGATACCAATACAGAGCAGGAGAGAGAAAAGCACCAGTGGGGGGGGGGGGGGGGAGGGAGGAGAGAGAAACCTCTTCCTCAGCCCCTCCCCACTGCCCCCGCTGCTTTTCATTCTCTCACCCCTCCTTCTTCCACTGGTGCTTTTCCCGTACCATCAGCACGGAGATATTGGCGAGTAAGAGTGCTGCTTTCTATCCCACCTCCCAGCAGGGGTGGCAGGCCGGGAAGGGGTGGGATTGCACCAAGTGACAGAGAGCATTTTAAATGTTGGCAGATAAAGAGCAAAGTGGTCCACCCTCTCTGCTCAGCAAGTTGTGTAGGTTGTAACTGCAGGTTACCGTAAGAGTATGGAGGCACCATCCAAGCCATAAAAGCGGGTTATGGCCAGACCTGCCCTTCCCAACTTTATGTACTCATTCCTTCTTGCAGTGCTCAGAGGGCCTGCTCCCAGCCATACAAGCACAAGAGTGGACTGCCCCTGCCCTGCCTCCATCATGATTGAAATGAATCAAACTTCGCTGAAGTAATATGAGATGAAGGCTGCAAGATGGAAATTTGTTGCAGGTGGAGAGCTATGATAGGAGTGCAGGGCCCCCTCCAAAGCACAGGATATCCCATCGTATTCTCCCCTGGAAAAACAGCCTTGCATCCGAGTACCGGCACATTTTTTCTAGGGAAAAAATACCCAACATAGGTAACACAGAATGCAAGCAATTTTCAAAGGCACTTCCCCAGGTAAACTGGGCCATCTAAATACTGCCCTCACTTGATCCAGCTGAAAGCACTCGTCAATTTCCGTAGCTCATGCACTTTTCACTGGGTTAAAACGTGGGGTTCCTGGAAATATATTTAGGTCAGGATGGGGGGTAAAACTGCACACATATATGGGATTTACAAAAGCAAGCAAGCACCCCTTGGCCACCTGCACAAATATCAAGTGCCAAGTCCATGGCTGCTTTCAGCTATGCGTACTTCACGCCAGCTAATTTTCCAAAAGAAACTACCTGGGCAGTTCCCTTTTTTTGAAAATTAGGTGCAAGTATGTGCCATGAAAACCCCCGTACACTTTGTAATCATGCGGGCCGTTTGAAAATTGCTCCCTGTGCTGAGAGCACTGAACCCAGGACCTTTCCGATGAGCTGGAAGCTTTGAAATTCACCACATCCTTCCAATAAATAACATTTCTTTTTTTTTTTTTCTTCCACTATGCACAGTTACAGCAAGCAGCATAAAATTTCCAGTCGAGGCAAAATGGCCCAAGATAAGTAGATGACACAAGCGAAGGAGAGTACAGAAAATATAAAGTATAAAGCACATTGCAACCATCAGCTTTAGAGAAGCAAAGCTAAAGAAAAGCAAATGAAACCATCATTCATTCATGCCTGCCTATTCCTGCTCTAACCTCATAGCTTATGGTTTAGCATTGCAATATCTGGGGCTAGTAAAATGAGAATTAGGATACATCAAATTGAAATACTGATTATCCTTAGTTTGGGATTGGAATGAGAAGGCTAGAAGACAGGACAATTTTTCAAACATTGGCAATTAGTTGAAGGAAAATTTGTTTTTTTGTCATATCAATCTTTAGTAGACCTTAGAAAATCGGACTGCTTTTGTGAATCTATGCGCTTGCTCTTAAAAGTCTGGCACTGCACTGCTTGCTGTACTGAAAGCTACTTATTACTGTCTGTGCCTGGTCTAATCATTCTAAAAAGTATGAAGAGACTAGGTTATTTTTCCTACTGTAACTTTCCTCACATTGAATATTCATATTCAGATGTAATCAGAGATCTACATATGGGGTAGAGACACAAAGGTATTTATTAGGCAGCAAAGACATGCAACCAACCAGTCAGGCTGCAAGCTTTTATTCCAGGAATTCGATTTTGTGAATGAACCTCAATAAAATATTTCATTGCACTGAACAGAGGAGGCATGTCATCGCTTATTTTCCATGTACTTTTTAACTTATTTTTAATACGTTCATAATAGAACTGCATTAATATTTATTGGAATTAGAGCTGCCTGTCAGTTGCAGTTTGGGTGACGCCAAGTGAACCAAAACCAAATCAGCTCCTAATGTTTTCCAAACTAGGATGAACCCTTTTTGGGTGATGTCAGATTGATATGACAAAAAAGAGCTCTTTCAAATACATGCTAAAAGTTTCAACCCCTCCAAGACAAACTAGATGTTTTGATAAATATATATATATATGTGGATCACACCCTTAATTATCCTTTGTGTGTGCCTGAGAAACTTAAACATTTCAGTTTGATCAGTCTTCTGCATGGTAAATGGGAAACATTTTATTTTAATTCCTTATATATCAAGGTCATTTCCTTCTCAAAACAGAATGTGGAAATAGTTTATTTTCTGGTCAGGCAAAGGACGCAGCTGTATTTTTAAACCTGAATTCTCATGGTATGGCAGTAATGTATTTTTGCAATTAACTTAAATGAAGCAGATAAAGCATATTTTCCATATTAAATGCTCATTGCATAGTATCCCATCTTGCTTACTCGGCCTGAAAAATATGTTTAATCAACTTAAAAGATGAAGAGACACTTGAAGGTTATTCATATCAGCCATAAAGCATTCAACATCAGTGAGAGCTCTGAAGGAGAGACAATTCTGTCATCCTTTTTGTATCTCTGCAAAATTAGTGACTGCTCCTTACTCCAGTATCATGTAACATTAGTGGGATAGCATGACTAGTATAGGTTGTGATGAAGGTTTCATGCACATAGTGGTTTCCATGTGGAGTATAGATATTGTGTATAATATGGGGGTAAGTTTGCAACCCCTTGTATAAATTAGCTGGCAAATATTTGCATGTTTCACCAATTTTCAAAGCAGATTTACAAGCTTAAGTCCACATTGAAAGTTATCCCTGCAAAACTACACACATTAGGTGCACATAGTTTTTCCCAAGAGAATCTGTGTGCATATTTTTTAAGAATCAAAAAAGCATGTGCTTTAGCCCCAATCCTGCCCAAACTCCATCCTTGGAAAGTCTCTCCTCTATGCACATAAAAGTACATGCACACGTGTGTATGTATATGTATATATGTGTGTGTGTGTGGGTGTGATTTTACTAGGGATGTGAATCGGGCTTCGGACGATTGAAAATATCGTCGATATTTTCAAAATCGTCAGAAATCGGGGGCTCCCCCAAAACGATAGGAAAACCCCACGATATTGTTCGTGGGGGTTCTCTTATCGTTTTGGGGGAGGGCGGGAAAATCGGCACACAAAAATAACCCCTAAACCCACCCTGACCCATTTTTAAAGATGGCGCCGGCCATCCAGTGCTCCCTCCATGTGACAGGGGCCGGCCAATGGCACGGATACCCTGTCACATGGTAAGGGCAAAGGCCATCGGCGGCATTTTTATTAGTGGCAGCCGACAGCCCAAGAGTGGGAGATCGCTCCTGGGACCCCCACTGGACCACCAGGTACCTGTAAAATGTTTTTTGGGGGGGGGTCGGGAGGGTGGGGGAAGCTAAGGGATTAGTTTTAAAGGGTCGGGGTGGGTTTTTTGTTTATCGGCTCGGGCGCAGCCGATAAACAAAACCGCGATTGGGCCGGACAAAATAAAAAACACGATGTGAATCGGAACTGGAATCCGAACCGATTCTGGTTCCGATTCACATCTCTAGATTTTACATGTGTTATGAGACACACACAATACACACACCCATATGTCTAAAAGGGCCACTATTTTACCACCAAAGTCCCTTTGAAAATTACCCTCCATTGTTCAAAAGCTATTATGCTGCAATACCTTTCTTTTGATTATTCCTTTGCTAGCCCAATAAAAGGAGTCACAGCCTACTAAGATTATACATTTTCTGTAGGACCAATATGGCTACTAGAATTCTGCACTACAGGTACAACATTTTAGTTCGAATGTAACATCTACGTAATAACATTGTAAATGATGGCAGAAAAAGACCAACCAACCCAACCAGCAGGTCTAATTATTCCAGTCCATGCTGCTAAGGACATAATCATAGCTGCCAGTTAAAAGTGTGACTGCATGTAAGATATTAATTCCTTACCCGAGCCAATTTTTGCCATTTTCCTTCTTTTTACCCCACCATCTTAGGTAAATGAGCGTATAAGATCCCCTATTAGTTCGCACCAAGCACACATCTTCTTGAATTTTGTTACCATTTATGTCATTACTGGGAGGCCATGCCATCTGTCCACCACTCTTCCTGTGAAAAAGTATTTTCTGATGTTGCTCCTGAGTTTAACTCCTTGGAGACTTATATTATGATCTCTCATTTTAGAATATTCTTTCCTCTGAAAATGGTTTGTTTCTTATGCATTAATATTGTAGGAATCCTTGAAGACATCTGAGAGGGTTAACTGCAATTATAGATGAAAAATAATTAAAATTATAATGCACAGATGGAATAGTGACACTATATTATGATGACAGGCCAAAAACCTTCTGTAAAATATAAACTGATTTGTCGAGGTTTTGAGATGTCTTGGGTCACTCTGACATGAGTCTAAAACTTTATATTGTGTGTTCTCATATGATCCATACACACAATTGATATAGTTGCTGTAACATTTGCAGGAATGGTAGACCTTTCGTACTGCACTGAAGTTAGTGCAGCCTAGTTAACAAGCTTACTAGGCCCACACTGGCAGCTGGAGGAGGAGCCTTGTGGTGGGACCAGCTGGAGCTTCGCCTATACCAGCAACCTTCTCTCAGGTTGAGCCCTTGAGTTCTGGCAGCCAACAAGTCTTAGGGGGGTTCCTAGGACAATCCAGAAGGTCAGGTCCAGGTAGCGATCACGGAAGTTCAGTGTTCAAAGGCTGGTTTCAAAGGAGTTCCTTATATACTCATGAACAATGTGTTGTTATCAGCCAGTGCCACAGGACGTCCCGGTTAGGGGACCTATAAAGGAAGTCCAGAATTACAGGAAGTTCTATCTTGAGTCCTTGGAATAGCATGCTGCTGGAGGCTATGCCAGAGTCACTTAGGATCAGAGGTGAGAGGTGTAACAATTGCAAGTTTATGTTATAAGATAGTTGCCATTTTGTAGCAGAAGCAAAACATGGGAAGAGAGAGAAAGGAGATAGGTGTGGACTGGGTGTGTGGTGAGTGCACAGAGTAGGATATGCCTGTGTAGCATCTCCATAATTTTCTCAACACTAAAAGATAAGACTAACTGGTCTACAATTTACAGCATCTTCTCTGTACCACTTTTATAAAGAGGGTTAACATCTGCTCTTCTCCAGTCCTGCATGCCCACTCCAAAGATTTGTTGAACAGATTCTTCAGTGGACCCAGAACCTCTTTGAGCTCCCAAGTGCTGAGCATGATTTACAAACTGCTAAATAATGAGACAAATCCCTGCCATGTACCCACACTCAAGAGTATACAAACCTACATGCCAACTATGTTCAATGGACAAAAATTTGCTGGAAGTTCCTACAGTTAAAATCACTAGAATCGAGATTACGAGAAATCAGGCATTCTCTGTGGCAGGTCCGAGAGTATGGAATCAGTTACCTGAGTCCATCCGTACAGCTTCGCCTACAACACGAGCCTTTATAAGAAAGCATTGAAGACCTACTTATTTGAACAGGCTTATCAGTCATTTAGGCCCCTTTTCTCCTTTTTTGCTCTTTTACTGTGTTTTATTTTTATTTTTATTTAGATTGTGCTGTATTTGTATATGCTTTTTATTTCTTATTTTTGTAAGCCTCTGTGAACTATTTTGGGAACAAGTGGGTTAAAATCTTTTAATTTATTTATTTATTTATTTAATTTATTTAAAGTCTCTTCTATACCGATATCCGTTCGCACATCGCATCGGTTCACAAAGAACAAGAACTTTTGGGCGGAGCCCTTACATATAACAGGAAAACAGAAAAAGAGAAAAATACAATTAACTTTTGGGCGGAGCCCTTACATATAACCGAATGAATACATTAGACAGGGAGAGGGATAAAACTGGCTAGATAAAATAATATCAATAAATGAATAAATAGATACCACAAACTATAAAACATAACTATAAACATAAGAGGCAATGTACAAGTAAAATAATAAGTGGACATAAATAAATAAATGTATCCCATGTGTCCCTATTGCTGAGTAATTTTGAAGTATGAATAATTTGCTTTTTTTTGTTTAAATAATGGCTTTTGCTAGATTTAAAATCATTCAAATTTAAAATCTTCAAATCAAAACACTTACTAATAGGTTTAATTTACGTCCCACAGGAATACTTGAGGCAGACCCATCCCCCATCATTGAACTTGCCGCAAAACACCTTAATGCCGGAAAACCAGCCATCCTGATGGGAGACTTCAACCTTCATATGGACGTTCAACCTCGCTCCACCAACTGCGAAACCCTACTCACCTCACTCAGCCATATGGGTTTCAGACAAATTGTCAACGATCCCACCCACAAAGCAGGTCACACGTTAGACCTTATCTTCATAAATGAAGGAATATTGCCCCATACCAACCCAACATGCCTACCGGTACCGTGGACGGACCACCGAATCATCTCTTCTGTGCTAGAGATCAAGGAATACCCTCCTCAAGCAACACACTCAACCTCAGTATCCATCAGGAAACCGTGCACCGGAGAACTCCTCAGCTCGCATCTATCCAAGGAGCTAGTTCACCTTGACCTTTTGGACGTCAACACTGCCACGACATCGTGGATTAACATTACCAACAAGGTTGCAGATCAAGTGTGCCCCATGACTACGAAAACACTCCATCTGGACAAAGACAACAGGAAACCATGGTTCACCCCCGAGCTCAAGTCGCTCAAACAGGAACTCAGATGTAAGGAACACAGGTGGCGTAAATACCCTTCCACAACAACCCTCTTAACCTATAAATCTTGCCTAAACTCATACAGAAATGTCATTAATAGAACCAAGAAAGTCTTCTTCTCCAAAAAGATCCACCACTTCATCTTTGACTCAAGAGCTCTGTTTTTCTATGTATCAGCCCTCACAAAACCAGCTACGCCCCTCATACCAGACGATCAAGCTACCAACAAAGCCAACGAACTGGCGGACTACTTCGAGAGAAAAATCACCACCCTCGTCGCTCCCCTCAAGGGGCCCTCTCATCATCCGAATTACTCATCCACCTCCGGTTCTCAACTCTCACATACAACCCTCCCACATCATAACTCAACCCCAGCTTCTCTTGCCACCTTCGAGCTGACGTCTGCCCTAAAAATTGAAAACATCCTCAAGAAGATGAAACCTTCATCTCATCCTTTAGACCACATCCCATCCAATTTGCTGTTCTCCATCCCTAACATCATTGCCAAACCTGTAGCAGACATCATAAACTGCTCTCTGTTGCAAGGCCAAGTCCCTGACCAATTCAAGCTTGCAATGCTCAAGCCTCTCCTCAAAAAAACCCAACCTTCCTCCCGTAGACCCAGCCAACTTCAGACCCATAGCTAACTTGCCAATGATCGCCAAAGTCATGGAGAAGGTTGTAAACAGACAACTATCCGAATTCTTAGAAGAAAACAACATCCTCACCTCAAACCAATTCGGATTCTGAAAGTCCCTGAACACCGAATCTTTATTAACCTCGCTATCAGACACTATCCTCCTTAATCTGGAAAAAGGTCAACCTTACCTACTCGCACTATTGGATCTCTCCTCAGCGTTTGACACTGTGAACCACACTTGCCTCCTTCAGCGTCTAGCTGACATCGGCATCACAGGATCGGCGTTTGACTGGTTCAAATCTTTCCTTGAAAACAGGTTCTATAAGGTCAAGATCAATAACAAAGAATCACACCCTATCAGTTCAAAATTGGGGGTACCCCAGGGATCATCCCTTTCACCCACTCTATTCAATATTTATCTCCTCCCACTCTGCCATCTACTAACCAACCTCAAGCTAACACACTTCTTATACGCGGATGACATATAAATCCTCATCCCTATAGCTGAATCTCTCCATAAAACTTGGTCCTATTGGAACAACTGCCTCTCAGCAATCAACAACCTACTTACCAGCCTCAACCTCGTATTAAACACCAACAAAACCGAAATCCTCCTAATAGCCCCTGAAAACAGCATCCCGCTCAACCCTCCAACTTCCACCCAACGCTCTATCACTTCAATCGACCACTCATCGCAAGTAAGAGACCTGGGTGTGCTACTAGACAATCAACTCAACCTCAGCAAGTTCATAAACAATACTACCAAAGAATGCTTCTTTAAATTGCAAGTATTAAAAAAATTAAAACCACTTCTGCATTTCCAAGACTTCCGCCTGGTACTACAATCCATCATCCTCCCGAAACTGGATTACTGCAACTCACTCCTTCTGGGCCTTCCCACTAGCACCATCAAACCACTTCAGATGGTCCAGAACGCGATGGCCAGAATCCTTACAAACACCAACAAAAGGGATCACATCACCCCCCTCCTCCAGAACCTTCACTGGCTGCCTATTAAATTCAGGATTCACTTTAAAGCCCTCATGATGATACACAAGGCCCAACACAACATCTCCACCCTCAACCTAACTTTTCAACTGCAGCAGCACATTACTAAGAGACCGATAAGAAGTGCGTACAAGAACATGCTACACACCCAGCCGGCAAAAACCTCACTGAGGAAACGCGCCCTTTCCACTGCAGGTCCCCCACTTTGGAATTCGCTCCCTCCGGATCTCCGCCAAGAACCTTGCCTCATGACATTCAAAAAGAAGCTAAAGACTTGGATTTTCACTCAAGCATTCCCGGAGAGCTAAGGCCTGATGAAGTCGATGACTTTATAGACCCCGGTCCATCTATCACACTGAACATATGTTTTTGAGTTGTACTTTATCTCAGTTAATAGTCTTTGAATGTAGTCCTTTTTATCTCTCTGTAAGTTCTTTATTTCAACTTGTTCCAATGTATTCCGCCCCAGAGGCGACAGTTTCAGTTCCTTGTAAACCGGTGCGATATCTATATTATACAGGAACATCGGTGTATATAAAAATTAAAAATAAATAAATAAATATTTAGAAGTGAGACATTTTGGTTTTATTAGAACTCAGGTCAATTGTCCCTGTGTCCTTCCAACTCTATAGAAATATGCAATCTATTTAACCGAAACCAACAGTGCAACATTATATGATTACTTCTGCCTATAAATAATGATTCAATTACTGTGATCACGAACAGAAGCTCCATTTGCCTAGCTAATTCATACAATACTGAACATTCATAATTATTACAAACTGTCAGACTGGAGATTTTTTTTGTCTGTCTTGACTACATAAGGTGCTGTGTAGGATTTTGTGCCAGCATAAACATTGCATAAAATAGTCGCAATGAAGTAAAGTAATAATAAATCAAGTCTGAAGTTTGTGTAAACAATTACATTTGGTACAAGTTTTTTTTACTTTGTGATAAGTGATGTTGAATTAAAATGATGGTTCAGGGAGCAGCTTCTTAATGTCATGACTGTATGCCACTGAACTGTGCCTAATCAAAAAGAGGAAATGGCTTTTATATTGTGCAATGGAATATATTTACCATCACACCACACTGAAAGTCTAGAGCTATTAGTATGAACTACACAAAGACAGGATTAACAATAAAAATGTGCCATACAGATTAATCCTATTTATTTAAAAAAATGTATTTATTAAAACTTATATACCACAGACTTCCATACTATATTTAGTATTCAGCGTGGTGAGCATTATCGCAAGTCCTGATGAAACATATTGTCGTTGGTGAGGCATTACCTGAAGAACTGTGTTCAGTGCTGGAGACTACATCTCAAAAAGGATAGAGATAGCTTAAAAGTGGTCCAGGGTCTGCACGAGACATATGAATTGAGACTTAGGGACCTAATAAATATGTATATCCTAGAAGAAAAGAGAGACAGAGGGATATGATATAGATTTTTAAATACCTGAAAGGTATTAATAATGCACAGGCATCAAACCTATTCCAAAGGAAAGGAACATGTAGGACTAGGGGCCATGATATGATGCTCCAAGAGGGTAGATTCAGGAACATTGTCAGGAACTACTTTTTCACAGAAAGGCTGGTGAATGTCTAGATTGCCTTATCACAAGAGTTGCCAACTCTGGTCCTCGAGAGCCACAAACAGGCCAGGCGATGGTCGCCCGTATGACATAGTGAGGGAAAAGGTAGCGCCGGCGCCACTTTGAAGATTGACAATACGGCCCGCGTGCAGGAGGTCGCTCCCGGACCCCTGCTGGACTTTTGGCAAGACTTGTGGGGGTCAGGAGGCCCCCCCCCAAGCTGGCCAAAAGTCCCTGGGGGTCCAGCGGGGGTCCTGGGGCGATCTCCTGGACGCGTGACGTCGGGAACCAGGAACCAAAATGGCGCCGGCGCTACCTTTGCCCTTTCACATGATAAGGGCAAAGGGCCACCGGCGCCATTTCTCTCAACGCAGTCGTGGCCAGAGAGAGGGAGATTGCGTCGGGACCCCCCCACTGGACCCCAGGTAATTTAAAACATTTTGGGGGGGTTCGGGAGGGTGGGGGATTTTTTTAAAGGTTCGGGGTGGGTTTTAAGGTTTTTTTGGTGTGCCGGTTTTCCCGCGCCCTATTTAACGATACAATACAAATGCCCCTGACGATAAATCGGGGGCATTTGTATTGTATCGTGCACTCTGACGATAATTTTAATCGTTCAAAAACGATTCACATCCCTAGTAGTTACAGTGTTGGGCAGACTGGATGAACCTTTTTGGCTTTTATCTGCTGTCATTTCCTTTTTGTTACTGTAGAAATCATGTGTGCCATTTTCCTCAATCCAGAACTCTAACCATTACTGAATCTTCTAAATGCAATCAAATTTATAATTAAAATATATCTTTAAAGTTCAGAAAGATACAAAAGACAAATTGTCTTAGCTAAAGTTTTGCCAAAGTTCCAGAACTACTTATGCCTTGTTTAGTTCTATAATCACTCCATGATAAGAAAACTGAAAAACTAGGCTCTTATCTGGGATACCACAGCGCCTGCTCTTGAGAATGCTCTCTTTAACCGGCACCATTAAATTTCTTCTAAACCAGCTTCTCACGGGAAAGACAGCCAATCTGAACTAATGCAAAACAAATCTCTGCTGAATGCCCAAGATAACGAGCACTTTTTTATTGGCAGTCTCAAACAATATAGCCCGGATTTTAAAAGGCCTACGTGTGTAAAACCTCGGGTTTACGCGTGTGGCCGGGCCTTGCAAACGTGCATTTTAAGACGGGCCCGGCCACGTGCATAAACCCCCAGTACACGCACTAGTGCCAGGCCTCTCCGAAGGTGC
Source organism: Rhinatrema bivittatum (assembly GCF_901001135.1). NCBI lineage: Eukaryota > Metazoa > Chordata > Amphibia > Gymnophiona > Rhinatrematidae > Rhinatrema > Rhinatrema bivittatum. The sequence continues at coordinate 354,363,124 of NC_042620.1, read as the reverse complement.
GGGCCTTGGGGCAGGGCCGGGGGCAGGCCAGGGCAGCACCATTGTATACTGTCCCAATGATTTGCGCGCTGGCAGCCGGCCGGCGCTCGCAACTTACTTCAGCTCCGGTCCGGAAGTAAGTTCAAAAACATCAACAAAAAAAAAAGGATAGATAGGAAGGGTTTAAGAGGTGGGGAGGAGAAGAGAAGAGGGAGGGAGTTTAGGTAGGGAGTAGGGAACTGGGGAAGGCCCAATTGCATCACCACACATAATTTGCAAAAATTCATCCCCCTTGTGCGCGCCATGTGTGCGTGGATTGTAAAATCTGGCGCCCATGTGCGCACGGCCACCTGATTGTATAACATGCATGTGCCGGCTTGCACATATGATAAAATCAGCGCGTACATGCACGTGCTCCGGGAACCACGCGCATCTTTTAAAATCTACCCCTATTTTTCTCTACTGTCAGCAGGCGCTCCTATGACAGGTTGGATTTCCGTTCCCTCCCTACTCTAATTAAAGAGAAGTGTTAAGTATTGCAGGGTTCTGCCTATAAATGCATGGAACAGATCCGTGCTCTCTGTGGCTGGTCTGTGTTGCATTCACTTATTTATATATTTACTTGCAAATATTTGATATTCCGTTTTTATCCAAGAATGAACTCAAAGCAGTTTTCAATCAGTTTTCATAAACAATAGCCTTAGCACTGGTTTCCATTATAATAATATAGTCTCCAGGGGTAGAGGGGCTTAGCTCTTTGTAACAAACAGACTTGTTCATCCTTGTCCAGCTTAGAAAGACAGCTTTTTAAAACAGTGTTTAGTCCTCCAATCCACAAAATTGATGGGGGGGGGGGGGGGGGGGGGAGTGTAATGCAAAAAAAGTTATTCACATGAAGAATTTTCCATGGGTGTAAAGACAAAATATCTATTGCGTTGGCACAGATAGCTTTTTTTCTTGCATGAGAAAAGGTACTGTGGTGGGCCAAATATTTTTAGGTATACAGCCATTTACCTGACTTGGCAATTCTGAAGAATTTGCAACCTATATCTTTGAGCAAGGTGTTATATAAAGATGTTGGAAACTGACTAAGCTAGTCTTCCTCTAAGACCTATAACTTACTGTTACCCGACATAAGAAATGCAACCCCTTCTTCTAGTTGTTCATGAAAGAGGGGCATGTGCTGTGCTCATGGCCCCATCACTGAAGTTTAAGAAAAGCACTATAGAAGCAATGAGTCAGATGGCTCCATGATTCAAGAACAAAACAAATGTCCTGCTGTTCTCCAGAGTAGTGTTTTCCAATCCTGTCCTGGAGTCTAACCAGTCTAGTTATTTGGATAGCCACAATGAATATGCATGAAATAAATGTGCATACATTGAGACAGAGTAGGGAGATCTATCTCATGCATATTCATTAGAGATGGCCTGAAAAGCAGTAGGCATATGCAGAGACAAAATTTTAATTCATCTTATTTATTTTTTTCTGACAAAATGTTTTTTTCATTTATTCATTCATTTCCCATTTAATTTAGTGGGGAAAGAATGCTCCCAAATTAGGGTTTTCTAATCATTTCTAATGAAATTTATAGGTAGATATCATCAGAAGAGTGAAGGGCATTCCAGTGTACCAAGACTGTCAACATGGCACCAAAAGAGGCATGAATGGACCAAAGAACTGTAATGGGACAAAACACTACTAGTAGTATCTGACTTCATGGGATAAATGCAAGGGATCTCTGAAGGAGTGATAAGAATTGTAAAGGCTAGATAAGTTGGACAGATGGGCAGACTAGATGGGTCATATGGTCTTTTTCTGCCATCATGTTTCCATGTTTCTAAGTTCTCCAACCATGAGAGGAGCAAAATAGCGGCAAGAGTGACCTGAACACCCCAAGTCACCAAAACAGGGGCAAAGTTCACCAATAACAGTGACATGAATCCCCTATGGAAGCCTGAGAGGGGCAAAGTAGCAGAGTATGGCATGAACAGCTCAAGGTACCATGAAGGGTCGTATTTTGGGTGGTATCAGAATCTAGTATGTGATTATAATTTTCAGTTCCTTGCAAATTTCCCATAAAAAGTTTACCAACAGAGAAAGAAAATGCAAAAGTGCATAGGTCCCTGCTGCACAAACACTTTCCCTTTGAAAATTAGGGACAAGACCCAGCCAAAGGTACAAAGTACCCATAAACTTTGCAGTTTAAAAATGTTAGGGGTAGATTTTAAAAGCCCTGCGCGCGTAAATCCTGTCGGATTTATGCACGCAGGGCACTTGCGCGCCGGTGTGCCTATTTTGCATAGGCCGCCGGCACACGCAAAGCCCTGGGACATGCGTAAGTCCCGGGGCAGTGCTTGGGAGGCGTGCTGGGGGGGCGTGTTGGGGGCGGCGCGGCGTTCGGGGCGTGTTCTGGGACGTGTCCAGAGGCTTGACGGCGGTCCAGGATCCAGAGGTAAGCATAACTCAACGAAATAAGGTAGGGGAGGGGGATTTAGTTAGGGCTGGGGGGTGGGTTAGATAGGGGAAGGGAGGGGAAGGGAGGGAAAGGTGGGGGGGACAAAAAAAAAGTTCCCTCCGAGGCCACTCCGATTTCGGAGCGGCCTTGGAGGGAACAGAGGCAGGCTGCGCGGCTCAGTGCGCGCAGGCTGCTGATTTTGCGGTCTTGCGTGCGCCGACCCCGGATTTTAAAAGATACATGTGGCTACGCGCGTATCTTTTAAAATCCGGCGTACTTTTGTTTGCACCGGTTGCGCGAACAAAAGTACGCGCGCGTACTTTTTAAAAATATGCCCCTTAACCTTCTCTCCTTCTGTTTATCCGAGACAGTAAAGTTCCTATGAGATCTGTAAGAGTCAGCTTGATGCAATAATGTTTTTATTCTGTGGCACCAGCTATATCTGCAATTACTTTTAGTGAAACAAAATAATTAGCCTTCTTCTCACAGAATTGTAACTGAATAGGTCCAAGGATATGATATGGTATTTAAAGTTCTTATACTGCATGCCTCCCTCTTCTATAGTGCCACCTGTAAAATGGGGCATGCAATCCTTTGTAGTACCATGGACATCAGTGGATTTTCTGCAGCTACCACTATGGCCCTGCAGATTACTATGAGCAAGCATCCTGGTTTGTTTTTATAAAAGTTGTGGTTGCATTGTTAAAGGTAACTAGTTTCATTGCTGTATTAGTCCACATGTCTGCATGGAAATAAAAGGTTAACAAATAAAAAATACAGTATATATAAAGATAAGATAATATGTTTTCATTGGACCAAGTCAATACATTTCTTGACTAACTTTCAGGAATTAACACTATCTTCATCTGCTCCAAAACATATCAACATATTGTTTTTGTTTGTTTGCCTTAAAAGTAAAGATCTGGAAATATAGAACTCCTTTTAATGAAGCCAGTGAGATTTGCTTTGTAAAGTCAAGTTAGCATTAATAATTCTCAGTCTCTGCCTAAAATCAGAGAGTTGTAGGATTTTTCAACTTCTCATGCATAATGCCAAAACTAAGCTATACAAATTGTAAAAGCAGAAAGGAGAACAAAAAAGAAGAATGTAAGTTTAGGGGTGCAGGGACCTGTCTACTACAGGACACTTCCAATTGCCCTCCCACCTTACCTCACAATCCTAAGTCAGGAAAAGATAACATATATTCTTCACAGAAATAGACATTTATCAGATTTGGCAGGATATAGAAAATAACAATCCCTGTCTCTAACATCCTGGCCACTAAGCACCAGTTTTCCCTAAAGGAAGTTCTGTATCATGGGTGGTTTCACACATGCCATAAACCTTAGCCTGCTTAATATATTAATACTTATGGCTAACGTATTTACCCCTGATCCCAGCTTCAGGTGATATCCCTCTGTTTTATCTCTGAAGCAGTCACTGGCTGGAAGTCTGGAGAATGTGGGCAGGGGAGAGGCTTGCTTCCTGGGCTTGGTACTGGCCGAGTGGGCAGGCTGTCCTGGAAGGAGACTTGCTTCTGTCTCTGGTACTTGCTGTTCTATCTGGGCTTGCTCTCGCCCCTCACCGTCTCAGACTCCGTGCCACTCTCTGCACCTGAGCAGGGCATCACATCTCTCAGGTCTCATGGCCACACCTGATCTTCGCCCTCGTCAATAGCAGGGAGCGCTGGTCTGCTTCTGACCCCCCTTTCACTTGCAGGATTGCTCTTACTGTTTTCACTCTCCTTAGGGTTTGCTTCCCCAGGGGATCCTTTGCTTTTTCGGGTCTCGTTCTCTTCTCCTTATTTGCCCCCTGTCTTATACTTTCCAGCTGATAAATATGCATAAGCTCATACATAATCATGTGGTGGGGAGGGTCTCTGCCATGTTGCAGGTCTTTTTCCACATCATTTTTTTTGGGGGGGAACTGCCACGTCTGTATGCCAAGCTGAGTGCCAGAGTGTTTTTCTCTTACTCCGACTGCCCCCCCCCCTTTCTTCCAAGGGTGGGGGTCTTTCCGACCTCTGGATCTTGCCTTAGTTGATCCCTGACTCCTAGCTTATGAGCTTAGGTTGTATTGACCTTCTGTCTGCATTTTTTATTTAAACAGGCACTTATAAACAGGCACATCTTGATAAAGTATCCTTCAGTGTATCAGGGCATACATTCTTTTTCCACTGAGCTGTGACAGTGCTTTTGGGGCCTGTCTGTACGTTTCTTGGATATTATGATTCATATTTGGTGATTTAGTGGTAAAACATGAGATATCTCTCTACAAGAGAGCATCTTGAACACTGGATAGCTGAAGTTTGCTCAGCATGGCTATTGTATCCTGTTGCTTCCTAAACTAAATGATCTAATAGTTAATTGAACTCATCTAAGTGTAATAACCCTTTGAGATTCATTATGAGTTTGGCCTTAGCTCAAACCCCTTTTGGAGCAAGGAAGTGATATAGGATTATATTGTATTTATTTATTTAGTACGGTAATTTATATTCTGCCTAATTTCCATAAAAGCTGTTCTAGGCGGCTGTAGAGGGAGGGGTGCATTGTTTTCAAACAGCTTCTTCACAGAGGTTGCTGGAAGGGCCATGCCCCTGGGAGTATAAAAGCAGCCTGCTGTATAGCTGAGTATGGCATTTGAGTTAGAGTGCACAAGTAGCAGGAGTGTTTTCCTGAGTTTAAATTTTGCTCCCCAGCTCCTAATGCTAGGCCTTACAGCCCAGAATTCTGTCTAGAGTAGGAAGCAGACCCATACCTTCTGTTGCAGCTTCCAGTATTTTTGCTTAAGGTTTTTTGTTTACATTTCGAGGGTTCCTTTCTGTGGGAGCCCTGGTACACCTGGCTGGAGGATCTCGGAGAGTCCAATAACTAGGGAAGACTCCATTGCACTCCATCTGACAAACTGGGGGTTGGATCGGGGTAACTCGCTGCAGAAGGATACCAGATTTTCACCTGAGTTTCCAGAGAGAGGTTTGTTGCCACCCTTCCTACCCTGAAGAAGGGACATCTGAGAGAGTTGCCATGATCCCTGCTATCTGGACTTTCCTAAAAAAAATAAAAAAAACCAAGACCTGATTTATCTTCTGAAGAGGAGACCTATGAGTAAGACCTATAATTCTATTCTGTGGACACCCATCCAGAGTCTTCATCCTGGGGAGAGGTACTTTTGGGAGGTTGTGCAAACACTAATACATTATATTTTTGTTGCCAGTACTTTTGGAAGGAGATTTTTCTGACCTGGGAAGTGTTGCTTTCCCTGACCCAGATACCGTGAGACCTTTGCACAGATAGAGAAAAGATTGGATGCCCGTGATTTCCAAGAACTGATGTGAATTCTGCCAATTGTCATTCAAGAACTTATGCAGTAAAGATTTAATTTGGACACTCAACCTGAGCCTGCAGAGTATTTTGTTGGCACGCACATCCATTAGTGGTTAAAGTGAACTGCTGCCTTCCTAGGACAACACATTGAGAGTCAGCCCTGCTACTTTGGGCCTTGGAAGATTTGTTCCTCCCCCCACATACAAAGGGAAAAGAAAGCGGTTGCAGGACTCCCCCCCAAGCCATGTGCCCACTGCCCATATCTTCTAAGGCATTCACCAAGCAGGGGTTGCATAAGCTAAAAGGGACATCATCTAGCAAATCCTAGGATACCAAAGCAGATAAATCACTGACTCCCAAAATCATTACTCAAAATTTACAAACTGAACAAGTATCAGACCACTCCGTCAAAAACCTAGCAAAACATTTGCTTATTCATCACATTTTTCTCCCACCTTATGCACATAGTACTTCAGACACATTACAAATCAGTTTTAGGATAACACATTCCATGAAACAGAAACAAAAAACATGAACAGACCTACCAACATAAAAACATCCCTATTGCCATATGCAACACATGAGTTGAACTCACATTTCCACATAGATATATCTTTCATCTAAACAGCACATCTATACAACAAATGAAGCATTTCCAATCACTTGCATACAACATAACTATAAAAATCCTCTCATTACTCTAACAATCAACTGTTACACCCGTCAGTCGCAAATGGCTGCGACCACTAATGCTCACCTCTGTCTTCTCTGCCTTCTCATTTCCTGGAAGAGTGGCAGCTTCTGCTAACCACCTCCGACCACCTTGGCATTCCCAGGATGGTGTGGGCGCTGCCAACCGCCATCTTGAATCAGGAGTTACCTAGTCACGCGTGCGCATGGGCCACCTTTTGTACATGTCATGGTGGGAACCTCAAGGGTGTTCCCTCTGGATGATGTCATTTACCTGCTGTACTTAAGCTGGCTGGCCCTACACTTCTACGAGTTAGCAAGGAGTTCCCTCATTGCTGAATTCCACTCCATTCTTGGACTTCCAGTTTTAGACTCTGCACTTGGCGTGAGACGCTCCAGGTACCCGCTTCTCTGAGGCCCTTTCTCGTCTCTGGCTATCCGCTCCTCGGAGGACCTTCTGCCTTGGACCTCTTCGATCCCGCTCCCCGGGATCTCTCCTGGAACTGTGAGTACCGTTCTGCTATGAACTTCATCTTTACCCAACCTTCTTGTGGGATCTTCTTCTGTGTATCCCATGCCTCAGGCCACTACTGCTTCATCCCCAGTAGGAGTCACTCCTCTATACCCTGCGCTGCAGGTCCTTACTACACCATCATTACAGGATTCCCTCGGGGTCCCTGCACCTCAGACTACCATCTCTTCACTGCTACATAGATATCTCTTCGGCGTACCCTGCTCTGCGGGCCACTACCGAAGCTACTCGTCTAAGTTACAGCTTCTCTACAGAGAGACTTCCTGGCGTACCCCGCTCTGTGGGCCACTACCGGATTCTCTCATCGGAAGTATTATCACGGGGGTATCCCCCTCTAATCTGAACTGTACTTCTACACCTCCTGCTCTGCGTGCTGTGATTTTCTTCTTTATTAAAAAAGTCTCTGTTCCACAGCTGTGTCTGATACCACTGAGACCATACCTATCAATGGTGAGGCTCACAGGGCTCCTCCCTGTGGGTGGAGATATCTCTCACCTCGGCCCAGGGTTCACATTCTTACAAAATTATATCATCAACCCATAAAAATTGCCTTTCTTCTACACCCACCATCTAATACCTATTCACTCCATCCTCTTTCTTAAAAGACCCACTATCCACTACTAATTCCCATCATACCAACTAATATAGAATCACTTTTTGTCAGATCAACCTCCAATTCATCACTTAGATCCATCAATTTATTAACTTTTTGCATGGACTCAAATTTATCATCAATTTATTAGTATTTTGCATGGATCACAGCAGCACCATTGCTTTGCTTAATCATATAACAATCATTAGTTGTTATATGGCATCCCAAAGAGAGCAGTCTTTACTTGCCTCCAGTATAAAAAAGGTAATGTAAGGTCAGCTACTCCTCTTTGAAGAGATGGTTCCTCAGCCGTGGGGTACTGCACCTGAAGGTCCTTTGCTAATAGTAGCTAAGTAGGCCGCCTTTCATGTTGGTTCCACCAGGAACTTAAAACTCTGGCCTGAGATATACCTTCTCAAAAAGTATGCAGCTCCTCAACTATGCAATGGCCTGCATGCTATGCAAAGGATCTTAAAGTGAAGATGAATTCTACCAGTAACCAGTGCAGAGTCTTTAAGATCAGAGTTATTCTTTCCCAAGGCTTCCCATTCACAACTATGCAGGCCACCGAGTTTAGAATTAATTAAAAGTCATGAATATAATTTTTAGCAATCCTATCAGCAAGACATTGTAATAATCAAGCCTTGATGAAGCATATATTATTAGTTACTCCATTCATAAATCATTAGAAGGGAAAAGGTTCTGGTTTAAACCAAAGTGAGTGGATTGATAAGTAATATTTGTTGCAAATGTTTTTGACTGCCTGATCCCATCCTCATTCAGGGGTCTGTTTACTAAGCTGTTGTATCTTTTGTACTTACTGTACAGTAAAACTCATTTCGCAGACTAAATGGCAATAATGTGGAAAATGTGTGATTGTCTCTGACGTTCACATGTTAATGCCCTGTCCTTATATCAGGCACAACTCAGCCATAGTAATAAGCTATGGTCCATGGAAATGCATGCAAAGTAGCTCATTACCATACCATTCAGTAGCAGAGATTGCAAAAAACCTACAGGAAATATTAGCTATCCCTCAAGACATATAGCTAACATTCTCCTCTGGAATATCACTGTTAAGGTGCCAGAAAATGCTCTGAAGGCTGCTTGTTGAAAGGGGCTACAAGGACCTGTAAGAGTCTCCCTCCTGGGTAAAAATTCCCAGGTGGTCCATGGGTGAAACTCTTAATCTTCCCCGTCTCCTCCCCATCCCGCACATCAACCCAACTCAAAATTACTTTTTAAAAAGTTAGCAGTACTTAAGCCCTGCCCCTTAGCCAAAAGGTTCCCTCCTTCCAAAACTTACCCTCTACCTCCAAAACCCCTAGTAGTCTAGATGGATCCAAAAGAGATGGCCACTTGCTCCTGCTCCATCTCCACCAGCGCGTATTTCCAAAATGGTGCCATCTGATCCCAGGTTCTTCTTTTCTCCAACATATGTGGGTATTGCTATTGCATATTTCTACAACCTGGAATGCATGATTTCCTCAGCCATAGCAAAGCAAACAAAGAAAGCCACAGGATTTGGATATCTCAGTTTAGTGAATCCTGCAGGAATTTACTGGTGATAAAAAGACATGGTAATTTGCCATTTTACCACAGCTTAGTAAATGGGCCCCTTTATGGGCCGATACAGTACAGTGCACTCCGACGGAGCACACTGCTAACCTGCCATTGGACGCGCGTTTTCCCTTACCCCTTATTCAGTAAGGGGCGGAAAACGTGCGTCCAACCCACCGAACCTAATAGCGCCCTCAACATGCAAATGCATGTTGATGGCCCTATTAGGTATTCGCGCGCGATTCAGTAAGTAAAATCAGCAGCCAAGCCGCACATTTTACTTTCAGAAATTAGCGCCTACCCAAAGGTAGGCGCTAATTTCTTCGGGCACCGGGAAAGTGCACAGAAAAGCAGTAAAAACTGCTTTTCTGTGCACCCTCCAACTTAATATCAAGGCGATATTAAATCGGAGGTCCCGAAGGGTATAAAAAGTAGAAAAAAAAGAAAAAACATTTTTTAAGTCGGCCGGCAGCTGTCGGGTCGAAAACCGGATGCTCAATTTTGCCGGCGTCCAGTTTCCAAGCCCATGGCTGTCAGCGGGCTCGAGAACCGACGCTGGCAAAATCGAGTGTCGGCTGTCAAACCCGCTGACAGCCGCCGCTCTGGGCCAAAAGGAGGCACTAGGGATGTGCTAGTGTCCCTAGCACCTCCTTTTACCCATTTCTACTGCCGGACCTAATTTAAATACTGAATCACGTGCACAGGCAAGTGGCCTGTGCGCTCGCCGGGAGAGCGGGCATTCGCCTGCTCTCCCGCGGACTTTATTGAATCGACCCGTTAGTTTGTAACTTATGTATCTTTGGAACCTTGGTATTTTTGAAACAGATGCTCCTGTTTCTCCCCTGACTCCATCCATCCTCCCCACCGTGCTTTCTGTTTTAGGACATTTTCCAGCAGAAAGTTATTCATCAACAGGGCGACCCAATACTGTGCCCTACCCACTGTACACAGCTTAACTCGCATCCATAATCCCCGATCCAATAAGGAGATTAGTGTATTCAAAACACGCATCCAAATCAACGCGTAGCTAATCATAAGTAAATTCGTGTAGAGAAGGCTATTAACTAATCCCCGCGATCCAATAAATTTTCTGTGCAGCCAAAGTGCCCTTGAAACGTGGCCAATTTTATGGCAAACCAGGGCTGGCTTAAAGGTATGCCATGCTCAATGTTTACTATATCTCCTATAACATTATTGTACTTTCCTTGCTAAATGTTTGTAAACCGTTATGAAGGTCCCAACTGATATGACGGTGTAGAAAACCAAATAAACCTTAAACCTTAAACAGTGAAAAAAAAAAAAATCCTGCTTTCTGTGGTTCCTCCTACATAGTATCATAGCGATACTAAGTAGGAGGAACTAAATAAAGCAGAATTATTTTTTTTTAAGGTCTTTGAAAAAAAAAATTCTGAACGTCCAATTCACACACAAGGTACATGGTCCAGCCATCGGCTGCCAGTAAACAAAATGGTGCCGATGGCCCTTTTCCCTTAGCGCGGGTCATACAGTGCTCCTACTATGTGACAGGGGCCGGCCAATGGCACCGATAGTCCCTGTCACATGGTATGGGCAAAGGGGAAAGGGCCATCGGTACCATTTTGATTAGTGGCAGCCAACGGCCTGAGAGCGGGAGATCACTCCTGGGACCCCCACTGGACCACCAGATACTTTAAAAATTTTGGGGGAGTTTAGACTACTGTAATTCCAACTCGGTCTTCATCAGTCTACAGCAAAGGTTCTCCAAATTATTCAAAATTCTGCAGGACAAATTCTCATGGGGGCCACTCATTTTGAAAATATTTCTCCAGTTTTGTATTCATTGTGCTAGTTGCTGGTGGAATGGAGGGTAATGATATAAGTTCTTATCAATAATTCATAAGGCACAGAGCAATGAAGCCCAGCAATCTGGTAGTTTCTTATTATAAATCTATGAGAAGTCTGTGCTCATCTGGGCAATGCTTGTGGGATGTGCTTTCCTCGCAGCTTGTCAGATTAACGGAGTCATGTGAAAGATCGTTTATGGTGATATGCCCAATATTATGGATTGACTCCCCAATACTCTCCTGAAGAAGGTATGCTTTAAAGCATTTAAAAAGCATCTAAAATTACTTCTATTTAGGGAGGTGTTCAACTTAAGTCGTGATTAAATTGTACTGAAAGGTCTCAGGAGTATTTATTTGTTTATTTGTTTATTTATTTATTTATTTATTTAAAGGCTTTTCTATACCAACATCAGTGGGTACATCATATTGGTTTACAACAAACGTTAGATAGAAAATACAATAAACAGGGTCGTGGGGGGGGGGGGGACAACGAACGTACAACAACTACAGAAAGCTAAAACAGGTTAGCAGGAAGGGAGGAACTGGAGAGTTAAGAAATCAACGTAATAACATGGATGGCATAAATTAGTAGAATATGGCTGGATGGGCATGGAGCTAGTCTGGGTAGGCCTGGTGGAAGAGCCAGGTCTTAAGTTTTTTCTTGAATTAGTATTAGTTAAGCTAGGTGGTTGATGATGACAATTTTGATTCTGTATTGAACAGAGTTCTGGTTTTAGTTTGTGTCATATTTCTAAGCATGTTTACTTTTATCTGTGAATGGTTTTATGCAAGCCACTTAGGACCTTGGATAGTATGGCATAGAAAGTTATACATTAAATAAAATCATTTTTAAAGAATGTAAATCTGTAGGCATGTTTAGTGCTTTGAAACCTTGCAATTGTGGGCCCTAAGGATGGCCACTAGGTGTCACCATTGCATAATGACTGGGACTCCCTCACCCCAGGGGCTGCAAATTCTGCCTCTGCAGCATTGTGAACCCTGGCTAAAGGAGGATCTGGCACTGGAACTGAACACAATTCCTCTGCCTGGAAGCCCACAGTTCTACATGCAAAGGTAGATTTTAAAAAAACATGCTCACGTGTCTGTGTCCGCCCCCTGCATGCGCATATGAATACAGCTATTTGATAACATACACAAGTTAGCGCGATCATGTTATAAAATATGTTTCCCGCACATACATGTGCACCAGATTTTAATGTCTGTGCGAGCATGTATGGGTGGGTGGCCTCCTCCGCGTGCGGGGGGGGGGGAGGGAAATTTAAAAAACAACCTTCAGAAACCTAAGTAGGGCTTCACCGTTCCCTTTGCTCCTACCTAACCTTCCTACCTTTCGGAGCAGCAGTAGACTCCGTGCATCACGCTTTCCCAGGACAGCAGCTAATGGCGCTGTCCTGGCCCGCCTCCGACCTGCCCCTCCATGCCAAGACCCTGCCCCCAGCCCATCCCTTCCTTGAGGCCCAGCACTTCGGCAAGTATCAGGAGTTATGCTCGTGGCCGGGACCTTTGGAAAATGCGCGCGGTGCGCGGCAACGCACATAACCCCTGAATTTTACGCGCACAGCCCTTTTAAAATCTGGGTACTTTTAAATTTTTGGGGGGGTCGGGAGGGTGGGGGATGCGAAAGAATTAAATTTAAAGGGTTGGGGTGGGTTTGGGGTTTATTTTTAAGTGCCCTTTCTGACCACCCCCCCAAAACGATAAGAGAACCCCAAGAAAAATGTCGTGGGGTTTTCCTATCGGGTTCAGGGACCCCCCAATATCTGACGAGATTTTCAATCATCAGATAAATGATTCACATCCCTAGTACTCACAGAGTGAAGGCATCTTCCTGATGGTAGAATGGTGGGACGAAGATCCATGGTGCAGGATATGAAGTAGATAGGCCCTCAAGGAGCGAGTACCCAATGGTCCAATATCCTGGAAATGAATAGAGAGAAAAGACCCCGAGGAGAGGTTTCTTGGTTAGTGAGGACCCCGAAGGGAAGTTGGAAGTGAGAGACCCCCGAGGAGCGGTCTAGAGCTTCAGCTGAAGCGAGGCCCTTAGCGTGAAAGTAGTGTCTAAGCGCACAGCTTAGAGCAGGCAGAGTAGCAAAGCAATGTCTTTGCTAACTCAAATTGGTATCGGAAGCGGAGGCTAGATATACCCGGAGGTACTGACGTCATGCAGTGGGAACGCCCCCGAGGTTCCTTCCATGATGTGTATTTGAGCGTCGGAGGTGTGTGCACTCACGCCGTAGAAGACCACTGGAGTGAGCATGGCAGATGGGGACGCCCATGCTGGTCTGGAAACGCCGAGACACTCGGCACTCAGCACCAGAGACAGCCATCTTGCCCAAAGAGAGAGAGGAAGGGGAAAAAAAGAGGTAAGGCAGAGTGGTTACAGCCATCTGCGATCGATGGACGCAACACCACCTGGCCAAAATTTTGACACGGACAGTGAAATGCTAAGAGAAATTAGGGAAGCTAACTAAATTGGTAGTGCAGTAATAATGGGAGATTTCATTTTTTTTAATTTATTCTTTATTAATTTTTTCAGTGATTCCATCATGAAAAACATTACATATATGTATCACAACCAATAACATTTAAGGAAAACATAGAAACCAAACTAAAATTTTATCATATGATGTGATACAAAACATAATAGGGGGAGAACATCATCCAAATTGAAAATAGGAAAATCTGACATCTATATAGTCCTTTATTCCCTTACGGGCTATCACTAGACATCAGCTTAATCTATAATAAAGAGAAGGAGATGTATTACTTTTATTAAGGACCATTTACCTCTAATATTCCTGCTTCAGATATTGATTTATCCGATAAGAATGTCTCCAAATGAACCAGATCTGTAAACCCAAAATTTTTCCCTCTGTAGATTACATAACATAAACAAGGAAATTTCAAAAAGAATGTACCACCCAGAGCCACCACATGATGTTTCAATGCAAGGAAAGCTCTCCTCCTTGCTTGGGTGGCTCTGGCTACATCCGGAAAAATCTGGATCTTGTGTCCACAAAAGGAGACATCTTTATTAATAAAAAATTTTTTGAACATCCTATCCTTGTCCTGCTCAGATAAAAAAGCAATAAAGAGAGTAGCCCTGTTCTCAATTATATTGAGAGAGTCCTCCAAAAAGGTAGAAATACCTATACTTGGGGGACTTTCCTGATCCTGATTTTGAACATTCTTCTCTTTCTTCTTAGTAAGATAATATATTTTAGATAGATTAGGAAATTCTTCATCTTTATACAATAGTATCTCTCTAAGAAACTTCTTAAACATTTCTAAAGGAGAGAGCAAACGAGTTCTTGGAAAATTTACTATTCTCAAATTTTTTAATCTCATTATATTTTCCATTCGTTCTAATTCTCTATGGATATTTAAACTATCCCGCATAAATGTATTTTCAGAAGACTGAACTAATTGCATTTTACTCTTCAAATCGGATAGTTCTTTCTCACATTTCATCATTCTAGACCCTTGCTCATTTATTTTTCAGCATTAGCATTTATCACGGCGGACAATGATCTGTTCATAATGATGATGTTATTATCTAATTTAGAAATAATTTTCCACACATCAGAAAATGTAACATTGTCTGGGGGAATATCCCCAACATTGCTACCAGTAAGAACTGAAGTAGAATCAATAGGTAAAACAGTAACTACAGGTTTCTCAGCCTTTTGGTTTCCTGCTTGTGTCACCAAGCTAGCCTCCAAAGGGTTAAATCCTACCAGTTCAGTCGCCATCTGAGAGGGTGAACTCTTAGTTGGCAGAGATGGTAAAATAGGTCCTTCTCCTGGACTAATGGAAGCCATTAGTCCAGGAGAAGAGCTTCCCATTACTTCCTCTTCTGGATCAGTCCTTTGCCTCACGACATGCTGATCCATCGGGCCGGTGCTAACATGCTGCACAGGTGACGAAGTCATATTCTTTGCTTTCTTCTTCTTCCCCATCAGGAAAGCTTATGTCAGCAAGGAAAAAATTTGGCCAAACTCCCGAACTCATCCGGACTAAGCCGGACCAAGCTGCATGCCCCTTCGGCACGCGCGGCTTAGGCTTCAAGCCGGCGGCGTCACAGCGCCGCGCCACAGATGGATTTAAAATGAGAGGCCACGCCCCCTCCGATGTCAGAACCGGCGGCTGCTACTCCCACAGTTGTTGTAGAGTTTTGGGGCTTTTCTCAGCAAGGAACCCCTCGGGTCACAGCAGATGGAGCAAGGAGATAAAGTCCTTACTTAGCGGTAAGTTCAGGGAGACTCGGCCCATGGCCCTCTCCTTCTCCTAATCACTCCCCAAAGTAGCAGCGTGCCACAGATGGATTTAAAACAAGAGGCCATGCCCCCTCCGACATCAGAACCGACGTCTGCTACTCCCACAGTTGTTGTAGAGTTTTGGGGCTTTTCTCAGCAAGGAACCCCTCGGGTCACAGCAGATGGAACAAGGAGATAAAGTCCTTACTTGGCGGTAAGTTCAGGGAGACTCGGCCCACGCCCCTCTCCTTCTCCTAATCACTCCCCCGGGAGATTTCAATTATCCCAATATTAATTGGGTAAATGAGACATCAGGACATGCTAAAGAGATACATTTCCTGAATTGAATAAATAAGAGTTTTATGGGGCAATTGGTTCAGGAACCAATGAGAGAGGGAACAATTTTAGATCTAATTTTCAGTAGAGCACTAGATTTGGTAAGAGAGGTAATGGTGGTGGGGCCACTTGGCAATAGTGATCATAATATGATCAAATTTGAATTAATGACAGGAAGGGAGACAATAAGCAAATCCAGGGCACTAGCACTAAATTTTCAAAATGGAAACTTTGATAAAATGAGAAAAATAGTTTTAAAAAAACTGAAAGGTGCAGCTACAAAGAGTGGGAGTGTACAACAGGTGTGGACATTGTTAAAAAAAATACCATCTTAGAAGCAGAGTCCAGATGTATTCCATTCATTAGAAAAGGTGGCAGGAAGGTCAAATGATTTCTGGCTTAGCTAAAAAGTGAGATGAAAGAGGCTATTTTAGCCAATAGATCTTCATTCAAAAATTGGAAGAAGGATCCATCAAAAGAAAATAGGATAAAGCATAAGCATTGGCAAGTTAAATATAAGACATTGATAAGACAGGCTAAGAGAAAATTTGAAAAGAAGTTGGCCATAGAGGCAGAAACTCATAATAAAAACTTTTTAAAATATATTCAAAGCAGAAAGCCTGTGAGGGAGTCAGTTGGACCCCTAGGTGATAGAGGGGTTAAAGGGGCACTTATGGAAGATAAGGCCTTTGTGGAAAGACTAAATGAATTCTTTGCTTTGGTGTTTACTGAAAAGGATGTTGGGGAAATACCCATTCTGGGGACAGTTTTGAGGGTGATGATTCAGATGAAATGAACCAAATTACAGTGAACCTGGAAGCTGTGGTAGGTGAGATTGACAAACTGAAGAGTAGTAAATCACCTGGACAAGTGATACACAGCCCAGGGTTCTGAAAGAGCTTAAAAAAAATGAAATTTCAGACATTTCATTTAATATGTAAGCTATCATTAAAATCATCCATTGTAGCTATAGACTGGAAGGTGGCCAATGCAACCCCAATATTTAAAAAGGGCTCCTGGGGTGATCCAAGAAACTATAGACTGGTGAGCCTGCTGGGAAAAATCATGGAAACTGTTGTAAAGAATAAAATCACAAAACAGATATGGTTTAATGGGACAAAGCCAGTGTGGATTTACCCCAGGAAGTGTTGTCTCACAAATCTCCTACATTTTTTTGAAGGGTAAATAAACATGTGGACAAACATGAACTGGTAGATATGGTATATTTGGATTTTCAGAAGGCTTTTGACAAAGTCCCTCATGAGAGGCTTCTAAGAAAACTAAAACGTCATGGGCTAGGAGGCAATGTCATTTTGTGGATTGCAAACTGGTTAAAAGACAGGAAACAGAGTAGGATTAAATGGTCTGTTTTCATAGTGGAAAAAGATAAACAGTGGAGTGTCTCAGGGATCTGTATTTGGACCAGTGTTTTTTAATATATTTATAAATGATCTGGAAAGGGGTACGACGAGTGGGGTGATCAAATTTGCAGATGACACAAAATTATGCAGAGTAGTTAAATCTCAAGCATGAGACTGGAAGATTGGGCTTCCAAATGGCAAGGGCATGGTGATGCATTTAGGGAAAAATATTGATTGCTGTAGTTATCCAATGTTAGGTTCTATCTTAGGAGTTACCACCCAGGATAGAAATCTAGATATCATAGTGGATAATACATTGAAATTGTCGGCTCAGTGTGCTGTGGCAATCAAAACAGCAAACAGGAATTATTAGGAAGGGAATGGCAAATAAAATGGTGAGACCACACCTTGAATACTGTATGCAATTCTGATCACTGCATCTCAAAATGATATAGTTGCACTGGAGAAAGTCCAGAGAAGGGTGACTAAAATAATAAGGGGCATGGAATGGCTCCCCTATGGGGGAAAGGCTAAAGAAGACAGGGCTGTTCAGTTTGGAGAAGAGACGACTGACGGGGGATATGATAGAGGTCTACAAAATCATGAAAGGACTTGAACAAATTAATGTAAATCAGTTACTTACTCTCTCAGATGATAGAAGGACTAGGGGGCACTACATGAAGTTAGCAAGTAGCTCATTTAAAACAAATTGAAGAATATTATGTTTTCATTCAGTGCATAGTTAAGCTCTGGAATTCATTGCCAGAGGATGTGGTTGTGGCAGTTAGTGTAACTGGGTTTAAAAAAGGTTTGGATAAGTTCCTAGAGGAAAAAACCATAAACTACTATTAATTAATATGCAATACTAGCTTGAGATCTATTTAAAGTGTGGGTACTTGCTAGGTACTGTGACTTGGATTGGCCACTGTTAGAAACAGGATCCTGGGCTTGATGGACCCTTGGTCTGACCTAGTAAGGCAATTCTTATGTGTGTGTGTCTCTCTCTCTCCACCCCCGGTGTTCAGGATCCTCTCTGGCCCAAAATCTCCAGATTTCCACCTCAAGAGGACCAGTAGTAAAGTTATGCAGGTAACATGGTGCGCATTGCCATGTTCAGGCTTGGAAAATTCGGGGGTTACATTCATAAATCTTGGCCCCACTCCAGAACGCCCATGTCATGCCTTTTTTCTGCCTCCTTTTTCTTGACGCACGCACAACTATGTACACGCATACTTCCTGGCTTCTTAACATTTGCATTGCTTGCATGCAGACCACATACGCATGTAAGGCTGTTTTTACATGAGCAACACTTTTAAAATTCCACTTTTACGATTTTTTTACGATTCCACCAGGCGCTGTTACAGAGGGGCAGCCCACTACCATCGGGCACTTAAAGAAAACTACATCTTGTGAGAAAAAGACACAAAAAAATAGTAAAAATGAACTGAGATGTTAAAAGAGAAAATCAGCGATGTGAAGACTCGTCCCCCCCCCCCCCCCCCCGACGTCGTGACGACCAGCCAGCGGCGACCCGATTAATGGCACGATTACACCAGGCGTCGCGTGCCGGGCATGACAAAGGGGTTTTCCCCTTTGTGCTCCCCTTCATGCTAACCTTTGTGCTCCTTCTAATATAATTATATTTATGTTTATGTTAATAATTTAACTTTTATTAATGTTATTTAGCTTTTTGCTTTGTTTAAAATTATTTCATTATTGACATTTAAATGTATTAGACTAAGGAATTTTACTTCCTGCTCATTCTGTTTCATTGTAAACCGGTTTGATATGCATTTTATGCAGGAAAATCGGTATAAAAAAACTTTAAATAAATAAATAAATAAATAAATAAATACGCATGTAAGGCTGTTTTTACATGAGCAACACTTTTAAAATCTACCTGAGGCAATAGAGAGTGAAGTGACTTGCCCAAGGTCACAAGGAGTAGCAGTGGGATTTGACCTCTGATTTCACAGCCTGCTGTTCTAACCACTAGGCTACTCCTCCAATTTTGCTTAAATTACCTGGGAAAGTTATCCTGGATATTCAGCAGGGTAAACGCTCAACTGAATATGCTCAAAGTTATCCGGGTATGTGTAACCACATTACTTTAAACTTAACCAGGCATATTCAAAAGAAAACAACCAATTAAGTGGTCACTTTAAAAACAATAAAATAAAGAAACAAGAGAAGTGGATAACATAGGGATTCGAGACCTTCGTTTGGCAACCTCGCTCCTCCCCCCCTTAGCAAATAAACCACATAACAACGGTATGGTGATAAACAAAAGGCCGCAGTTTATTAAACCTAACCCGAGCCAACATATGAACATAAATGCAAATAACATCACCTCCTCCCCCTCCTCCACCGCATCCCAATCTTCACTTACACCGCGACCCGGTGATAAGCTAGCATTTTCCCCCTTTTTCCCCCACTTACCCCGCCGCGTCACCAGCGAGGGTAAGCTTGCGGCCTGAGCATCGGCCCCCCCCTTGCTCTTTAGGCCTTCCCATGTAGCAGCCCCAAGCTACACGGGCATTCCTCCCCCCCCTCCAAACAGTCCATTACAATGCAACAATATACAATACAATAAATGGCTCGGGTTTTCCGCCACCCACAAAGACCCATCTGCTGTCTTTGTACCCCCACTGCGGCCCCTTTCAACCCAACTGCTGCCGAAGGCCATCTTCCAAGGCATTATTAAACAGGTCAATACCCACGTCAGACAGGTGGACCCCATCCCCTAAAAAATAACCTCCCAATAGCTCCCAAGACCACTGGTGCCGAATCCAAAATCCCCCCTCCCGCACAAGCCATTTACCAATTTGGCGATTCAATTTTTTAACGCTGTTGCGCCAAATAGGCTCACGGTGGTGCTTGAATCGAATGATCACATCAGACAAACCCAATTTAGTGTGGGGCAACCTATTCAGGAGAGAAGCGAAATCCTTGCGCATAATGGTGAGTAAGTCCCGACAGGACATCCTGCCGACATCGTTGCCGCCCAAATGAACGATAATCCATCGCGGGACACCCCATCTGTCAATATTGCCTTGCAAGATGTCACATAATTGTCCCCAACGCATCCCTCCATGTCCGATCCAGCGCACGCGGACGCGGCGGCGATCAAGATTCAAATTCTCGCCATAAGGTCTCTTCATAGCACGCCGATAAGCACGATGGATAAAGGAATGACCCACGATCCAGGCACATTCCCCGCTCGATGCCTCCCAGACCCGATCTGCAAAACAAACAAGCCCGTTACTAAGCAGCCATGGCGAAGCAACCCATGACGAATCACTGCCGCACGTAAGCCCGGAACACCTCGGACTTCCATCTCCCCAACGCCTGAATCCCCGCCGCAGACCAGCCCAGCTCCGCCGCCGTCATAACCGCACCGATGCGAAAGGAATGCGTCGTGTAGCGGCTCGCATCCCACCCTAAAGATCCCACGACTCTCCGCAAAACTGTGACAAATTGATACCGAGTGAGGGGAGAGCCATCCGCATGCACTAAGAAACAGCCCCCCACGCCCGGCCGAACCGAGACGTATGCCAGTGCCAAACGCACTGAACATACAGTCGCACACGCCGCCTGGATTAAGGAAATCCAAGCGCCTTTGCCCGCCTGATCCGTTTTGGACGTGCGAAGCCGCAGCGTCACCCGCTCCGCATAAACGCACACATCGCTGACGTGTAACCCCGACCACCCGCCTGCCGCCCGGGACGCCGCAACCAATTCCCCAATGCGAAGGGCACCGAAAAAGGCCCAGGAAAAGGCCAAACGAAACAGCGACAGCTCATAGTCGGAGCTGCAAACTCCCCGCAAGCCGGCGGCCAAGGCAATCAAATCCCCGTACCGAATCGGTCTCCTTCTATCCACCCAGACCCCCTCCCCCCTACCCCATCCAACCAATAACTTTTTAACTAAAAAACTGCGCAAAGGGTTATCATGTCCCCCCAACTTATGAAAGAATACAAAACCTGCCAATTGGCCCTTGACGGAGGCTCGGGAGAAACCCGCACCTTTCGCCCACAGGATAAACTGAGCGACCGCAGCATCCCGCACCCTCCCCCCCTCCCATCCCGTAGAGAATAAAAAACGAGTCACAGCGGCATGGCCAGCCAGGTAAGATCTCCAGGTCGCTGGAGCCACAGAACGCCGGATCAAGTCCCATGCTTCGCCAAGCCGATGTTCCACAAGTGCGCAGGGACTCGCTCTCCCAGCAGGTCCGCCTGAGGCGCCGCCGCTCGGAAGGTGTCCCACTTGAAACGAGAGAGAGCATCCGCTATAAGGTTCAACGACCCAGGGACATGTCGCGCTCGCAGCTTCACATTCAACTTGAGGCATAACAAGACCATCACTCGCAAGAGAGCAGAGACCCTGGGGCACTTAGCCGACTGCCGATTCACCACCTGGACAACCGCTAAATTATTGCACCACCAGACTATTTGCTTGTTAGCCAGGTCCGTGCCCCATACCGTAAATGCCACGACGATCGGGAAAAGCTCGAGGAATGTAATATTCTTGACAAGACCCTCGTCCGCCCAGGTGACCAGCCAGGGCTCAGCACACCACCGGCCCTGAAAATAGAGGCCGAAACCAGCCGCCCCTGCAGCATCCGAATACAATTCCAGCTGCTCGGTGGACACTTCCGGCTCCATCATCATACAAATCCCGTTAAAAGATTGCAGGAAGTCCTCCCAAATTGCCAATTCCTCCTTGACCGGCCGCGACACCCTAATGAAGTGATGACCCGAACAAATCCCAACTGTCCGGGCCGACAAGCGACGAATAAATGCTCGCCCCATAGGAATGACGCGACACGCAAAATTTAAGGAACCGATCAACGATTGCATCTGCCGCAGGGTAACTTTAACCGCCCCTTTTACCGTGTGAACGATCTCCCTCAACTGGTGCACTTTATCCACCGGCAAGCGACAAACCATTGCTACAGTATCCAATTCGATGCCCAGGAAAGTCAGCTGAGTTACGGGACCTTCCGTCTTGTCCCGTGTAATAGGCACGCCAAAACGCGCAGCAGTACACAGAAAACCCTCTAACTGCTGCTGACAAGCAGCCGAACCGCCCGGGCCAACAAAGAAAAAGTCGTCCAAATAATGCAATGAATCCGCGCTTGCATTGTGGGCAATGGTAGCCCAGTGAATAAACGTACTGAAGGCCTCAAAAAATGCGCACGACACCGCGCATCCCATCGGCAGACAACGATCGATGTAGTACCCCTTTTGGAAATAGAAGCCTAACAACGGGAAACAAGACGGGTGTATGGGAAGCAAACGAAAGGCAGACTCGATGTCCGCCTTCGCCAGCAATGCTCCCGGCCCCGCCTTACGGACCAACGCCACGGCCTCATCAAAGGATGCATACTTCACCGCACACGCCGCTCGCGGGATGAAATCATTAACCGACCCCCCGTCAGGATGCAACAGATTCAATATCAATCGAAATTTGCCTTCCACCTTTTTGGGAATGACCGCCAACGGGGATAAATGCATCCTCTCAAATGGCTTACCCGGAAAAGGCCCGATTATCCTCCCCAAATCAATTTCCTCCTTCAATTTTTCCTGAACAACGTGGGCCCGTTGGTAAACCGACCTGGAATTTCTCGCCCTGCCCCCGTAACCCGGACCCCTATATGGAATTTTAAAACCGTCACGGAACCCGTTCATCAAAAGATCAGCGGCTACCCTATTCCGGTAAATACGCAAACCCGCAATCAATTTGGGCACCAGTATAGGGGAGTCCGCTTTGCACGTTAACAGGTCCTCATTTGGGTCCCTTAGGGACCGCTCCTCCCGCTCCCTGTGAACACTTGAGGGCCGAGTGACCCCCTCCGCAAGTGGCGCAGGCATGCCAGAACTTACATTGGGGAAATAAACAAGTGAGTTTGTTATATCGCCAACAAACATCCGCTGCCCCCCCCCCGCGCTCCGTGAGCTGGTGCTCCCCTGTCGGGGCCCTCCAACGCGAAAGGAATGCGCGCCGCTACTGGCCACCATTGATGCCCCCCCCCTGGAATGGGTGCCCCACTGGCCATGCGACCCGAACGCACTGACCCGACACTCTTGTTAGTCATCTGTGTTAACCACAGATGAATGTCCTGCGAACCCCAGGACAGAAATTTATTTCCTGCCATCTTATCCCGGAATTTCTCATCGTAGTTGAGCCAAGCCCAACCATCGTAATCCCGGAAAGCACCCAAAATGCTGTCCGCGTAGGACAGCAACGCCCCATGCTGGGATGGCTCAAAGTGAGTAACTACACTAGCTAACCGTAAGAAACCACGCATCCAATTAACTATGTTTTTTGCGACGCGCGGGCCCGAACCGGATTTCCTCAGGCATTTCTTCGCCTTCTTAGAAAGCTTTTTCCCTCCCCGTCTACCTTCAAGTAACTTAAATATATTAACGAACTTACGCTTTCGAATTCGCTTAACTAAACGAGTGGGGACCTCTTCCCACAATTCGGACAGAGGGGCCACCGCCGGGTGAGCCGCCTCGCATTTGGGACCTTCCCCTAAAACCTCATCCTCCCCTAAAACCTCGTCCTCGCGGTCTAGTGAGATTCGGCTAGGCCGAATCTCACTAGACCGCGAGGACGAGGTTGAAGAGCTCCCGCTAGACTCCCCCCGGGATCTCCGTGTCTTACCCGGCCGGATACCGCCCACCCGCTGCAGCCCGTCCGTACCTGCTGGCCGCGCTATGTCCTCCTGGAGCGCTGTGTCAGGTAACTCGTCTCCGGCATCCATCGTCCTAGGCACGGACGCCGCACCAACACCCAGTACCTCTCGGTCTCGCCACGCTTCACGACTGGACGGGCCAGGGCGATCATCTTCTTCTGCAGCTGTGAACAAACCCCTCATAACACTTTCCCCCCCTAGAACATCAGCGCTGAGCGCTGAGCCCGCACCTGCGCACCCGTGCTGCCCCGAGTGTCCAACCGCGCTGGGGGAAACACAGGCCTGGGCCGGACCGGCTGGGAAGAATTGTGCGCCCTGTGAGAAGCCATACTCCGGCTGCCACCCACCAAATTTCTGGCGGCCCCGCACACCACCTTCACTAGGCCCCTGGAGGAACTGATATCCCGATCTGGCCATGAGGTCTAAAACATCAGCAATCAACGCAGCCGACGCAACAGGGCCACGCTGCTGGGAGGCTAAAGACTGCTGTGGGGGGGCAGGATGGGGGAGGGGGCGGGAAGCAGACTCTGTGGGAGGGGGTTGGTGCTCAGCGGGGGAGAGACGCCGGCCCCTGGGGGGGGAACCGGGGATACCGCGGGGAAGCACCTACGGGCCTCGCTCCTGCGCTGATCCTGCTGGCTGCTGCGGGGGCTACGGGCCTCACCCCTGCGCCGATCCGGCTGGCTACTGCTGGGGCTACGGGCCTCACCCCTGCGCCGAGCCGGCTGGCTGCTGCGGGGGCTACGGGCCTTGCTCCTGCGCCGGTCCGACTGGCTGCTAAGAGGGTGGTGAGGACGCACAGAAACAGCACCAGGCCGCGAGCCAGCTGGGGGGGGCCCTGTCAGGCTCGGCTGTAACGGTCCCACGGCGAGGGACGAGGCAGGGGGGTCCAAGGGACCAAGGAGGGGGCCTGGGGGCCGAGGGCAAGCGGCACGGGAGAAAAGTTTATAGGAGGAGGGGGGGGGGCGCCACGAGATGAAAGGAAGGCATGGCGGCAGCAGAAAGAGCAGGCAAGGCCGGGGGGACCGATGGGAGCATGGCCAGGCGCGGGTCAGAGGCCAGGACAAGACCGAAATGCAAACCCGGGCTGGCAGGCAGGGGTGGGCGGG